>NW_025213468.1:7955-22274 GCF_004010195.1 Chiloscyllium plagiosum | reverse complement strand
CATTCTAACAGATGAAAGGCTTAACAGACAATCAATTTTTCAATGTATAATTTCAGTTACATCACACTGCAATTTTTTGCTATAAATTCTGTGTTACGATCGAGCCCTCCACTACCACCTGATGAAGGAGCGTCGCTCCGAAAGCTAGTGCTTCCAATTAAACCTGTTGGACTATAACCTGGAGTTGTGTGATTTTTAACTTTGCTCCTTAAAGGGGCATGGTAACCCTGAACTATACCTTAGAAAACTGTCAAATTAAGTCAGAATGTCTGTTTTTGAGGAGGAAGTTGATTAAAACCAGACCCTGTGATGCCCTGTGTGTTCACAGGTAGACAAGACAGTGAAGAAGGTGTTTGGTATACTTGCCTTCATTGGTCAGTGCATTGACTGTAGGAGTTGGGAGGTCATGTTGCAGCTGTACAGGACATTGGTTAGGCCACTTTAAGAGTACTGCATTCAATTCTGGTCTCCTTCCTATAGGAAGGATGTTGTGAAACTGGAAAGGCTTCAGCAAAGATTTACGAGGATGTTGCCAGGGTTGGAGGGTTTGAGCTATAGGGAGAGGCTGAACAGGCTGGGGCTGTTTTCCCTGGAGTGTCGGAGGCTGAGGTGTGACCGTATAGAGGTTTATAAAATCATGAGGGGCATGGATAGGGTAAACAGACAAGGTCTTTTTCCCTGGGGTCGGGGACTCCAGAACTAGAGGGCATAGGTTTAGGGTGAGAGCGGAAAGAGTTAAAAGGGACCTAAGGGGTAACGTTTTCACGCAGAGGGTGGTGCGTGTGTGGAATGAGTTGCCAGAGAAAGTAGTGGAGGCTGGTACAATTACAACATTTAGATTAGATTCCCTACAGTGTGGAAACAGGCCCTTCGGCCCAACAAGTCCACACCAACCCTCCGAAGAGTAATCCACCCAGACCTATTTCCCTCTGACTAATGTACCTAAAATTATGGGCAATTTAGCATGGCCAATTCACCCTGACCTGCACATCTTTGGACTGTGGGAGGAAACCCACACAGACGAGGGGAGAATGTACAAACTCCACACAGACAGTTGCCCAAGGCTGGAATTGAACCCAGGTCCCTGGTGCTGTGAGGCAGCAGTGCTAACCACTGAGCCACCGTACCACCCATTTAAAAGGCCTCTGGATGACCAGGAAAGGTTTAGAAGGTTATGGGCCAAATGCTGGCAAATGGGACTAGATTAATTTAGGATATCTGGTTGGCATGGATGAGTTGGATCGAAGGGTCTGTTCCCATGCTGTACAGCTCTATGATTCAATGAGAGTGTCCCTTCCTTCCCAGTTGAGGAACACTTCAGTGGTCAAGGGCATTCAAACTCGGATCTTCGGGTGACCATCCTCCACATGGACTTCGGGATACGCAACAACACAGAGTGGCCGAGCAGAGGCTGATAGTCAAGTTCAGTACCCGTGGGGATGGCCTCAATCGGGACCTTGGGTTCAAGTCACAGTACAGGTGACCCCACTGCACTACACACTCTCTCACACATAATCACACATACACACACACACTCTTATACATGCTCACACTCATACAGACCCCCACACACTCGCTCTCTCTCAGACATACACGCATCACACTCACGCTCACGGGCACACTTTCCCACAGGCACATACTCCATCAGACTCATACACACACTCTATCAAGCACACATGCACACTCTCTCTCTCTCTCTCTCCTTCCCTCCCTCCCACACACACACACACACCCCCCTCCCCCCCCCCCCCCCCCCCCCACACACACACACACACACACACGGGGTGAATTTCCATTTGCAGGTTTGTATTTGTGGATACATTCCATTTTGTTCGATAGCAGACAATCTGCAGGCAGTCAGTTCATATAATATTTTATCAATTCCCACTTTGGAACTAGAACCAGTCTGACTCAGGTTGGGATACAGACAGACTCTAACCTCACACCTTTAATGTATTGTCTGAGCTGAGATGTCACTTTTTTTTGTAAAACCTTAAGTTATCTCCGGAATGTGACTAGAAAGTAGTTCTGGGATTTACATATCAATGAACTGAAACCTACATCTCCATCCTAAGTGATTCAAGACTTAACAGCAATCTTGGTTTGTTCAATATGTCGCATCAGTTGTATGACACTTTGATCTTTTACTTTCAATTCTGTGTCCTATGATCCTGCCCCACTAGTTATCTGATGATGGAGCAGTGCTCAGAAAGCTAGTGCTTCCAAATAAACCGGTTGGACTATAACCTGGTGTCGGGTGATTTTTAACTTTGTCCCCCCCCCCCCCCCCAGTCCAACAGCGACTCCTCCACATCAATGTTCTAGCAGACACTGCATGTTTCCCTCTTCAGGGACAGGCTGAGGAATTGTTCAGTCTCGATCTTACAGAATGGGTCTGAGTGCTTGACTAACTGTACTGCCATCGATACATGGTGCAGGAGATACAGCATCGGTCCTCTTACCCCGTCCATTCACACCATCCAAATCCCTCAAACACTCCCTTCCAAGTGAAGAAGCACTACATGTCCTCCTTCAAATGTTGCTGCTTGTGAGTATGAGGGACCCCTGCAGGGTTCATTGCCTGGACCTGTTAATGGGCACTTTGCCCAGGCCCAGGAAGTGTGAGTGGGGGTATATAAAACCCGGCCAATTTAGGTTTGAGGTGCTATAGGGCTAAAGGGCTGCTCTCTCAATAGAGAGGGGCAACGGGTGGGGGTTTCACCTGAGGGTCATCACATGTCACCATCAGGGGGAGGCACCGGTGTCACGGTATTATTGTTAGCCTTTTAATCCAGCAACTCAGCTAATGTTTTGGGCAGCACAGTGGCTCAGTGGTTGGCACTGCTGCCTCACAGCACCAGGGTTCAATTTCAGCCTCGGGTGACTGTCTGGGTGGAGTTTGCACATTCTCCCCATGTCTGCGTGGGTTTCTCCGGGTGCTCCGGTTTCCTCCAATAGTCCAAAGATGTGCAGGTTAGGGTGAATTGGCCATGCTAAATTGCCCATAGTGTTAGGTGCATTAGTCAGAGGGGAAATGGGTCTGGGTGGGTTACTCTTCGGAGGGTCGGTATGGATGTGCTGGGCCAAAGGGCCTGTTTCCACACTGTAGCAAATCTAATCTAATCTAATTTGGGTTCGAATCCCATCTCAGCGGGTGAGTAAAATAAATAAAATTTAAATGAAAACAATGTCAGAAGAAACCCATCATTAATGCTCCTTATAGAGGTCCCTTCAGAGAGTGAAAATCCTGGAATTCCCTCCCAAAGGACATTGTGTCTCCAGCACGTGGACTGCAGTGAGTCAAGGGCAGTTCGAGATGGCCAATAAATGCAGGGCCAGCCAGAGTTATCCATGTCCCACAAGGGGGATTGAGGACAAATCACCTTCCCTCAGGAGAGATTGAGAAGGAGAATCCTCAGCGAATGAAGGAACTGAACCCACACCATTGGTGTCACTGACCCGCCAACTGAGCTAACCGATCCCCAAGGTGAGAGCAGACGGTAGCAGCTCTAGAGCGGACTGTGATGTTTCCTTTCCAAATGGGAGAGAACCCATTTGAGCCAGAATGTGTGCACAGCAAGCTCCCAATCTGATCCTGATGTATGTGGGGCATGGATGGGATAAATAGACCAAGTCTGTTCCCTGGGGTGGGGGAGCCCAGAACTAAGAGACCTAAGGGGCAACGTTTTCACGCAGAAGGTGGTACGTGTGTGGAATGAGCGGCCAGAGGAAGTGGTGGAGGCTGGTACAATTGCAACATTTGAGAGGCATCTGGATGGGTATATGAATAGGAAGGGTTTGGAGGGATATGGGCCGGGTGCTGACAGGTGGGACTAGATTGGGTTGGGATATCTGGTCAGCATGGACGGGTTGGACCGAAGGGTCTGTTTCCGTGCTGTGCATCTCAATTTTTTTTTTGGTGATGTTGAGGGAGGGACAAACATTCATCAGGAGGGAACTCCCCTGCTATCCTTCAGGATTCCCGGGGTGGGGGGGTGGCTCATTTATACCCCACCCAACGTGACCAACAAGACCTAAGGTATCCCTCTTGTCGGTGTGTGGGAGGGGCAGGGGGCGGTGTTGCCATGGCAGCTGGAATGTGGGACAGAGTGATGCCAGTAGGCATGTGCCAGCAATTCATATTGGACCCCTTCCATCCCCATTACCCTCTGGTTCATTACATAGACCTCAGGCATTATAATTGATTACAGCAAACCCTGTTTTAACTGTCAGTAGAAATAAATGGAATGCTGTGAAGTGTATTGCCTTATCATGATCCCGGAGTAGTCATATAATCTCTACTATGTGGAAGCAGGCCATTCAGCCCATCTAGTCCACACTGACCCTCTGAAGAGCATCCCACTCAAATCCATCCCATCCCTGCATGTTCTCCAAGGGTAACTCACATAGCCTGCACACTGCGGGACTATTTCCCACAGCCATTCCACCCTGACCTGCACATCTTTGGACTGTGGGAGGAAACCGGAGCACCTGGGGGAAACCCACGCAGACACGGGGAGAACGTGCAAACTCACCACACAGACAGTCGCCCGAGGCTGGAATCGAACCTGGGTCCCTGGCGCTGTGAGGCAGCAGTGCGAACCACTGAGCCACCGTGCCGCCCAAATTGGAATTCCGATTCCACCATGGGGCCATGGCAGGATTTGAACCCAGGTCCCCAGAACCTTATCTTTCGGTTACTAGTCTGGGGGCAGTACCAGTTTGCCGTCGATGCCTCCCCCCTCCCCCAACCCCTGGTGCTACATGAGGAGAGATGTGATAAAGGCTGGCAGGGGTGAGATGAGGATGTTCTTGCTCAGGGGAGGTGGAGAACGTACACATTTGGAACAGAGGTGGGCCTTTTGGCCCTTCGAGCCTGCTCCGCCAATCAGCGAGGCCGATCTGTTTTCCCAACATTCCCGCCTGCATCGGATAACCCTTCACCCGCTTTCCTTATTGGGAATCTAACCTCTGCCTTAAGGATATTCAAAGACCCTGTTCTCTGACCTTTCTTCCAGGGAGAGGCGATCTACATTGTCAAAGGGTCAGTTAGACTCGAAACGTCAGCTCTTTTCTCTCCTTACAGATGCTGCCAGGCCTGCTGAGATTTTCCAGCATTTTCTCTGCAGAAATAATCGTTGGGATGAGAGGACTGGAGCTTCACGTCAGCAAGTGGATGGAGCAGAAGGTGGAAATCCAACCTTCAAGGGAGTTACTTGTTCGTTTTGTCTGGGGAGGGAACGTAGAGGGAGAATTATTTGTCACGGAGTGGCAGTGAAAATAAGAGGGCGAGGGGGTGTAGTCACTAACCGAGGGTCCTGTCAGGATCAGGAGTCTCTGATTGAAATATATCGAAGCCTGCTGGACAGAAGGAGCCACTTCTGCACCTTCTCCTCCTGTGTTCATCAGGACTCAATGCAAGAATGCCAAATTTCAAGCCATTGCGAAAGGTGGAAATTGTGAGGGATGGGCTACAATTCCATGATGGCTCTTGGGAGGGGGACATCATCAGGGAGCCCATTCCGATCCACAAACCTGGCAATGAGATTGCTGCCAGCGCTGTGCTAAAGGACTGGGCAGGGCGACCAAGGGGCATTTTGAGCTGGATGGTCATTGCCCCGCGGTGGGCACAGAGAGACCCTGACTCTCCCATTGTGACCGACAAAGGCAGTGGGCGCGACTCGCCTCAGGAGAGGGGCACGGGGCAGAGCAAGCTCCTGGCGTCAGTGATGTTTTCCCAACCCGACCTCTTCAGGGATGTTGTGACACACCTCTGGAGAGGCTGGGACCCACCGTCCCTCTGGACCCCACCGGCTCAGAGGCAGGGACACTACCGCTCAGGATCAGAGTCTCGTATTCTGCCTGAGAAAGAAGAAACACTGGATGTGCCAAATAAAGGGCCATCTCTTAAAATTTGTGATCTACTCCTATTTCTTAAGCTTTAATGGTCTTAAGGGCAAGGGGTTGTAGGTGCCTCATGGACCCACTGTTCTCCAAAAGAAGCCAATAGTTTGTATTTCCCATGGCCACATCTTAACCCATCAGAGCTGACTTGCCAATTGATCACCACTCTTTTCTCCAATAGCATGAATTGTTATTATGATTTGAAATTTGGCATTCTTGCCTGCGAGTCCTGATGTCTCTCTCTCTCTCTCTCTCTGTCCAGCAAGTTTCGATGCATTTCAATCAGAGCCTCATGATCTTGACAGGACCCTCAGTTAATGACTATCTCCCGATTAATTCTCTCTCCACACTCTTTTCCCGAACAAATTAACCCAGATCCCCCTCTGAAGCACACAAACCTGCTGTTTGTGAGTTGTCAGGAAAATAATCCTTCCTCCCCCACCCCACCCCCCACTCCTGTCTCTTCCTCCCCCCCACCCCCACCTCTGCTTCAAAACAGGGAGCAGAGTCGGCACACGGAATCTCATCTCTCACACACTAATAGCAGGAAGACTTTTCCGGTTCATGGTGGTCTGGAGGAGTGTTGTGGGAAAATTGAATTAAGCTTAAACAAATCCTGCTCGGTTTCACTGCATGTGGGAAACATGTGTCTGGGGAAAGGTAGTGGAGTCAATGGAATGAGGGGGGAGGAAGGCCAGAATCGATGTGGGGAGAGGGATCAGCATATTGATTGAGTTGGCAGGGGGTTCCGAAATATTTTCCTTGTGTCTCGGAAACTCTGTTGCACTGTGCCCCGGCTAAACGGGAAGCTTGTAAATGATGTTATAACAAGAAAGGGGATACAGACAGATGTTTCACTAAACATTGCACACAACAAATGATATCATTTTGAGAAGTAACACAAAGTTAATGGAATGTGTGCTAAAATATTACATTCTGTTGGTGCACATATCAGTCCCTGTGTCTCTGCATATGTCTGTGTGCCTGTCTGTGTATATCTGTATGTTGATGTGTGTGTGTGTCTGTGTGTGTCTCTCCATATCTGTGTGTTGGTGTGTGTGCATATGTCTGTGTATATCTGTGTGTGTGTGCATGTGCATGCCTGTGTGTTAGTGTGTGTCATGTGCATGTATGCATATATCTGTGTGTTTGTGTGTGTGTATGCGTGCATGTCTTTGAATATCTGTGTGTTGGTGTGTCTGCGTGCACGTGTCTGTGTATATCTGTGTGTGCGTGTGTCTGTGCCTATGTTTCTATATGTCTGTGTGTGTCTGTTTCTATAAGTCTCTGTGTCTGCGTGTGTCTGTGCCTCTGTTTCTATAAGTCTGTGTGTGCGTGCCTGTGTCTATGTTTCTATATGTCTGTGTGCGCGTGTGCCTGTGCCTATGTGTCTATATGTCCCTGTGTGTGCATGTGTCTGAGCCTATGTTTCTATATGTCTATGTGTGTGTCTGATTCTATGTTACTATAAGTCTCTGTGTGTGCATGTGTCAGTGCCTATGTTTCTATACGTCTGTGTGTGCATGTCTGTGTCTATTTTTCTATATGTCTGTGTGCACGTGTGCCTGTGGCTATGTTTCTATAAGTCTGTGTGTGTGTGTGTGTCTGTGCTTATGTTTTCTATAAGTCTCTGTGTGTGCGTGTGTCTGTTTCTATGTTTCTACATGTCTGTGTGTGCGTGTGTCTGTGCCTATGTTTCTATATGTCTGTGTGCGTGTCTGTGCCTATGTTTCTATATGTCTGTGTGTTTATGTCTGTGCCTATGTTTCTATAAGTCTCTGTGTGTGCTTGTGTCTGTGTCTATGTTTCTATATGTCTGTGTGTGTGTCTGTTTCTATATGTTTCTGTGTCTGCGTGTGTCTGTGCCTATGTTTCTATATGTCTGCGTGTGTGTCTGTGCCTATGTTTGTATATGTCTGTGTGTGTGTCTGTGCCTATATTTCTATATGTCTGTGTGTGTGTCTGTTTCTATGTTTCTATAAGTCTCTGTGTGTGCATGTGTCTGTGCCTATGTTTCTATATGTCTGTGTGTGTCTGTTTCTATAAGTCTCTGTGTCCGCGTGTGTCTGTGCCTATGTGTCTATATGTCCCTGTGTGTGCATGTGTCTGAGCCTATGTTTCTATATGTCTATGTGTGTGTCTGATTCTATGTTTCTATAAGTCTCTGTGTGCGCGTGCGCCTGTGCCTATGTTTCTATAAGTCTCTGTGTGTGCGTGTGTCTATGCCTATGTTTTCTATAAGTCTCTGTGTGTGTGTCTGTCTGTTTCTATGTTTCTATATGTCTGTGTGTGCGTGTGTCTGTGCCTATGTTTCTATATGTCTGTGTGTTTGTGCCTGTGCCTATGTTTCTATATGTCTCTACATTGTGTGTGTGCCTATGGTTATATATGTCTGTGTGTGTGAGACTGTGCCTATATTTCCATATGTCTCTGCGTGTGTGTCTGTGCCTATGTTTCTATATGTTTATGCACATGTGTGTGTCTGTGCCTATGTTTGTATATGTCTGTGTGTGTGTGTCTGTGCCTATGTTTCTATATGTCTGTGTGTATGTCTGTGCCTATGCTTCTATATGTCTGTGTGCGTGTCTGTTTCTATGTTTCTATATGTCTGTGTGTCTGTGCCTATATTTCTATATGTCCGTGTGTGTGTGTCTGTTTCTATGTTTCTATATGTCTCTGTGTGTGTGTGTGTCTGTGCCTATGTTTCTATATGTCTGTGTGTGTCTGTGCCTATGTTTCGATATGTCTCTGTGTGTGCGTGTGTCTGTGTCTATGTTTCTATATGTCTGTGTGTGTCTGTGCCTATGTTTCTATATGTCTCTGTGTGTGCGTGTGTCTGTGTCTATGTTTCTATATGTCTGTGTGTGTCTTTGCCTATGTTTCTATATGTCTGTGTGTGTGTGAGTGTCTGTGCCTATGCTTCTACATGTCTCTGCATGTGTTTGTGTCTGTGCCTATGTTTGTATATGTCTCTGCGTGTGTATGTCCATGCCTATGTTTCTATATGTCTGTGTGTGTGTGTGTCTGTGCCTATGTTTCTATATGTCTCTGCTTGCATGTGTCTGTGCCTAAGTTTCTATATGTCTCTGTGTCTCTATGTGTGTGTTTGTTTCTATGTCTATGTTTCTATATGTCTGTGTGTGTGTGTCTATGCCTATGTGTCTATATGTCTGCGTGTGTGTCTGTGCCTACGTTTCTATATGCCTGTGTGTGTGTCAGTGCGTATGTTTCTATATGTCTGTGTGTGTGTTTCTATATGCCTGTGCCTATGTCTCTATATGCCTGTGTGTATGTTTGTCTGTGCCTATGTTACTATATGTCTGTGTGTGTGTCTGTGCTTATGTGTCTATATGTTTCAGCATGCGTGTGTGTCTGTGCCTATGTTTCTATATGTCTCTGTGTGTGTCTGTGCATATGCTTCTATATGTCTGTGTGTGTCTGTGCCTATGTTGCTAGATGTCTGTGTGTGTCTCTGTGTGTTTCTATATGCTTGTGTGTATGTGTGTCTGTGCCTATGTTTCTATATGTCTGTGTGTGTGTCTGTTTCTATGTGTCGATATTGGTGTCTCCCCAGTCCCCAGCCTGTGAGAGTGTCGATATTGGTGTCTCCCCAGTCCCCAGCCTGTGAGAGTGTCGATATTGGTGTCTCCCCAGTCCCCAGCCTGTGAGAGTGTCGATATTGGTGTCTCCCCAGTCCCCAGCCTGTGAGAGTGTCGATATTGGTGTCTCCCCAGTCCCCAGCCTGTGAGAGTGTAGATATAGATGTATACCCAGTCCCCAGCCTGTGAGAGTGTCGATATTGGTGTCTCCCCAGTCCCCAGCCTGTGAGAGTGTCGATATTGGTGTCTCCCCAGTCCCCAGCCTGTGAGAGTGTCGATATTGGTGTCTCCCCAGTCCCCAGCCTGTGAGAGTGTCGATATTGGTGTCTCCCCAGTCCCCAGCCTGTGAGAGTGTCGATATTGGTGTCTCCCCAGTCCCCAGCCTGTGAGAGTGTCGATATTGGTGTCTCCCCAGTCCCCAGCCTGTGAGAGTGTCGATATTGGTGTCTCCCCAGTCCCCAGCCTGTGAGAGTGTCGATATTGGTGTCTCCCCAGTCCCCAGCCTGTGAGAGTGTCGATATTGGTGTCTCCCCAGTCCCCAGCCTGTGAGAGTGTCGATATTGGTGTCTCCCCAGTCCCCAGCCTGTGAGAGTGTCGATATTGGTGTCTCCCCAGTCCCCAGCCTGTGAGAGTGTCGATATTGGTGTCTCCCCAGTCCCCAGCCTGTGAGAGTGTCGATATTGGTGTCTCCCCAGTCCCCAGCCTGTGAGAGTGTCGATATTGGTGTCTCCCCAGTCCCCAGCCTGTGAGAGTGTCGATATTGGTGTCTCCCCAGTCCCCAGCCTGTGAGAGTGTAGATATAGATGTATACCCAGTCCCCAGCCTGTGAGAGTGTCGATATTGGTGTCTCCCCAGTCCCCAGCCTGTGAGAGTGTCGATATTGGTGTCTCCCCAGTCCCCAGCCTGTGAGAGTGTCGATATTGGTGTCTCCCCAGTCCCCAGCCTGTGAGAGTGTCGATATTGGTGTCTCCCCAGTCCCCAGCCTGTGAGAGTGTCGATATTGGTGTCTCCCCAGTCCCCAGCCTGTGAGAGTGTCGATATTGGTGTCTCCCCAGTCCCCAGCCTGTGAGAGTGTCGATATTGGTGTCTCCCCAGTCCCCAGCCTGTGAGAGTGTCGATATTGGTGTCTCCCCAGTCCCCAGCCTGTGAGAGTGTCGATATTGGTGTCTCCCCAGTCCCCAGCCTGTGAGAGTGTCGATATTGGTGTCTCCCCAGTCCCCAGCCTGTGAGAGTGTCGATATTGGTGTCTCCCCAGTCCCCAGCCTGTGAGAGTGTCGATATTGGTGTCTCCCCAGTCCCCAGCCTGTGAGAGTGTCGATATTGGTGTCTCCCCAGTCCCCAGCCTGTGAGAGTGTCGATATTGGTGTCTCCCCAGTCCCCAGCCTGTGAGAGTGTCGATATTGGTGTCTCCCCAGTCCCCAGCCTGTGAGAGTGTAGATATAGATGTATACCCAGTCCCCAGCCTGTGAGAGTGTCGATATTGGTGTCTCCCCAGTCCCCAGCCTGTGAGAGTGTCGATATTGGTGTCTCCCCAGTCCCCAGCCTGTGAGAGTGTCGATATTGGTGTCTCCCCAGTCCCCAGCCTGTGAGAGTGTCGATATTGGTGTCTCCCCAGTCCCCAGCCTGTGAGAGTGTCGATATTGGTGTCTCCCCAGTCCCCAGCCTGTGAGAGTGTCGATATTGGTGTCTCCCCAGTCCCCAGCCTGTGAGAGTGTCGATATTGGTGTCTCCCCAGTCCCCAGCCTGTGAGAGTGTCGATATTGGTGTCTCCCCAGTCCCCAGCCTGTGAGAGTGTCGATATTGGTGTCTCCCCAGTCCCCAGCCTGTGAGAGTGTCGATATTGGTGTCTCCCCAGTCCCCAGCCTGTGAGAGTGTCGATATTGGTGTCTCCCCAGTCCCCAGCCTGTGAGAGTGTCGATATTGGTGTCTCCCCAGTCCCCAGCCTGTGAGAGTGTCGATATTGGTGTCTCCCCAGTCCCCAGCCTGTGAGAGTGTCGATATTGGTGTCTCCCCAGTCCCCAGCCTGTGAGAGTGTCGATATTGGTGTCTCCCCAGTCCCCAGCCTGTGAGAGTGTAGATATAGATGTATACCCAGTCCCCAGCCTGTGAGAGTGTCGATATTGGTGTCTCCCCAGTCCCCAGCCTGTGAGAGTGTCGATATTGGTGTCTCCCCAGTCCCCAGCCTGTGAGAGTGTCGATATTGGTGTCTCCCCAGTCCCCAGCCTGTGAGAGTGTCGATATTGGTGTCTCCCCAGTCCCCAGCCTGTGAGAGTGTCGATATTGGTGTCTCCCCAGTCCCCAGCCTGTGAGAGTGTCGATATTGGTGTCTCCCCAGTCCCCAGCCTGTGAGAGTGTCGATATTGGTGTCTCCCCAGTCCCCAGCCTGTGAGAGTGTCGATATTGGTGTCTCCCCAGTCCCCAGCCTGTGAGAGTGTCGATATTGGTGTCTCCCCAGTCCCCAGCCTGTGAGAGTGTCGATATTGGTGTCTCCCCAGTCCCCAGCCTGTGAGAGTGTCGATATTGGTGTCTCCCCAGTCCCCAGCCTGTGAGAGTGTCGATATTGGTGTCTCCCCAGTCCCCAGCCTGTGAGAGTGTCGATATTGGTGTCTCCCCAGTCCCCAGCCTGTGAGAGTGTCGATATTGGTGTCTCCCCAGTCCCCAGCCTGTGAGAGTGTCGATATTGGTGTCTCCCCAGTCCCCAGCCTGTGAGAGTGTCGATATAGATGTATACCCAGTCCCCAGCCTGTGAGAGTGTAGATATGGATGTATACCCAGTCCCCAGCCTGTGAGAGTGTAGATATGGATGTATACCCAGTCCCCAGCCTGTGAGAGTGTAGATATGGATGTATACCCAGTCCCCAGCCTGTGAGAGTGTAGATATGGATGTATACCCAGTCCCCAGCCTGTGAGAGTGTAGATATGGATGTATACCCAGTCCCCAGCCTGTGAGAGTGTAGATATGGATGTATACCCAGTCCCCAGCCTGTGAGAGTGTAGATATGGATGTATACCCAGTCCCCAGCCTGTGAGAGTGTAGATATGGATGTATACCCAGTCCCCAGCCTGTGAGAGTGTAGATATGGATGTATACCCAGTCCCCAGCCTGTGAGAGTGTCGATATTGGTGTCTCCCCAGTCCTCAGCCTGTGAGTGTGTAGATATAGATGTATACCCAGTCCTCAGCCTGTGAGAGTGCAGATATAGACGTATACCCAATCCCCAGCCTGTGAGAGTGTAGATATAGATGTATCCCCAGTCCCTCGCCTGTGAGAGTGTAGATATAGATGTGTCCCCAGTCCCCAGCCTGTGAGAGTGTCGATATAGATGTATACCCAGTCCCCAGCCTGTGAGAGTGTAGATATAGATGTATACCCAGTCCCCGGCCTGTGAGAGGTCACTTACTTTGTGATGCTGGTCTGAAACCCTTCCACCTTGGTCTTCACGGCCGCTGTCCGCTCCAGAATCTTTTCCTGAGGGAAACACGGGTGAGATCTGTCAAAGTCCTGAGGCTAATCCACCGCTGACTCCCCTCTCCCTGGACCGAACCTCTCACTACTGCCCTCCCCCCCACCATCTGGACACAGGGTAACTCAGGTAAATGACACCCTGGGTTCCTGGGAACGATATCACAGAGAGATATAGACAAAGGGGATCGTCGATGGATGTTGTCCAACTTGAAAGGGTTCAGAAAAGATTTACAATGTTGTTGCCAGGGTTGGAGGGTTTGAGCTCCAGGGAGAGGCTGAACAGGCCGGGGCTGTCGGAGGCTGAGGGGTGACCTTACAGAGGTCTATAAAATCTCGAGGGAGCATGGAGAAGGTAAACAGACAAGGTTTTTTCCTCGTGGACACAAGTTTTGGGTGAGAGGGAAAGATTTAAAAGGGGCAACGTTTTCACGGGTACGGAATGAGCTGCCAGAGGAAGTGGTGGAGGCTGGTACAATGACAGCATTTAAAAGGCATCTAGATGGGGACATGAATAGGAAGGGCTTGTAGGGATATGGGCCAAGGGCTGGCAGGTGGGACTAGATTAGGTTAGGGATATCTGGGTCGGCACGGACGGGTTGGACCGAAGGGTCTGCGTCCGTGCTCTATGACTCTAAGCGGCTGTTCGGAACTGAGTTCAATCCCGGGCACCCCCCCCCCGGGGGGGAGAACACCATCGGAAGGGGCAAGTTGAGGAGGTTTACCCTGGGGCGTGGAAGGGGTTAAAGGATCAGTGCCAGGGGTGGGAGTTCACACACTGAGCTTGTATTCCCTCAGATGAAGAGTTGGGGCATCGAGAGAGAGGAACCGGAGTCGGCCATTCCATCGTTCATTCCATTGGCCATGTGGCGGGCGGCCATCTTTGTGTGAGCAGGCAGCACAGGGAAAGGGTTAACGAATGTCACGGGCTGGTCGGCCATTAGATTAGATTAGATTAGATTAGATTAGATTAGATTAGATTAGATTAGATTAGATTAGATTAGATTAGATTAGATTAGATTAGATTAGATTAGATTAGATTAGATTAGATTAGATTAGATTAGATTAGATTAGATTAGATTAGATTAGATTAGATTAGATTAGATTAGATTAGATTAGATTAGATTAGATTAGATTAGATTAGATTAGATTAGATTAGATTAGATTAGATTAGATTAGATTAGATTAGATTAGATTAGATTAGATTAGATTAGATTAGATTAGATTAGATTAGATTAGATTAGATTAGATTAGATTAGATTAGATTAGATTAGATTAGATTAGATTAGATTAGATTAGATTAGATTAGATTAGATTAGATTAGATTAGATTAGATTAGATTAGATTAGATTA
>NW_025213468.1:0-7263 GCF_004010195.1 Chiloscyllium plagiosum | reverse complement strand
AGGTGAATTGGCCATGCTAAATTGCCCGTAGTGTTAGGTAAGGGGTAAATGTAGGGGTATGGGTGGGTTGCGCTTCGGCGGGGCGGTGTGGACTTGTTGGGCCGAAGGGCCTGTTTCCACACTGTAAGTAATCTAATCTAATCTAATAATCTAAAAACCTAATGGGGTTTTCCCTCCTGGTCATCACTGGACCCTTGGTTTTCGATTTTTCTGGATTGAATTCAAATTCCCGCCGCCCGGACCTGACGAGATTTGAAGCCGGGACGTGCCATGGATGAACGGGCCCGGCCACAATACCACTGGGCCATCGCGCTCCACCTCCCCCAACCCGGAGGAGATACAGCGAGAAGAGGGGGATACAGCAAGACGGCGTGCCGACGCGGCACTGAGCCTTGGGCTGAAGGTCCATCACGATGGGAGATCTCACCGCCGTCCCCACCCGGATCCACGTGACTCCTGTCGCCAGGCCGACGCGATCGACTCTGGGTTGTCACGGAGGTGGTGCGGCGGAGGGGGGAGGGGGGAGCGATGGATGCTGGGCCGATCTCCCCCGCCACAATCCCACAGACCGTAAACGCGAGCGCCCACCAGGGCCCGTTTGGCCAATCTCATACTGTCTCCGACTGCCCCCAATCACCACCTCCCGTCCCCCCAGCCACAACCCTCACCTGAATGGCGACGCCAAAATCATTACCGTCTTCGATCTTCGGCACCATGTACTGGATCCAGGCGGTTATCTGGAAAAGGACCGGGGAGAAGGGACAGGTTGGGAAACGAGAGATGATCAGGGGGAGAGAGAGAGACAGAGACACTCGCATGGGCAGAGCGACGGCATTCAATCCTTCCTACGGCAAGCGAGAGGGAGGGAGGGTGAGAGAAGAGAGAGAGCTCAGTGCGGACCGTGGGGAGAGTTACAGGGAGCTCTGTATTGTACCTGTCTCTGAGAGAGGGAGAGAAGGGGGAGAGAGCTCAGTGCAGACCTTGGGGTGTGTTACAGGGAGCTCTGTATTGTACCTATCTCTGAGAGAGAGGGAGAGAGAGAGAGGGAGAGAGAGCTCAGTGCGGACCGTGGGGAGAGTTACAGGGAGCTCTGATTGTACCTGTCTCTGAGAGAGAGAGAGAGAGAGAGAGGGGGAGAGAGCTCAGTGCAGACCCTGGGAGTGTTACAGGGAGCTCTGTATTGTACCTATCTCTGAGAGAGAGAGAGAGAGAGAGAGAGCTCAGTGCGGACCGTGGGGAGTGTTACAGGGAGCTCTGTATTGTAGGAGAAAGTGAGGTCTGCAGATGCTGGAGATCAGAGATGGAAATGTGTTGCTGGAAAAGCGCAGCAGGTCAGCCCGAAACGTCGATTCTCCTGTTCCCTAGCTGCTGCCTGCTCTGTATTGTACCTGTCTCTGAGAGAGAGGGAGAGAGAGCTCAGTGCGGACCCTGGGGAGTGTTACAGGGAGCTCTGTATTGTACCTGTCTCAGAGAGAGAGAGAGAGAGAGGGAGAGAGAGCTCAGTACAGACTGTGGGGAGTGTTACAGGGAGCTCTGTATTGTACCTGTCTCTGTGAGAGAGAGAGAGAGAGAGAGAGAGAGAGGGGGAGAGAGCTCAGTGCAGACCTTGGGGTGTGTTACAGGGAGCTCTGTATTGTACCTGTCTCAGAGAGAGAGGGAGAGAGAGCTCAGTGCAGACTGTGGGGAGTGTTACAGGGAGCTCTGTATTGTACCTGTCTCGGAGAGAGAGGGAGAGAGAGCTCAGTGCGGACCCTGGGGAGTGTTACAGGGAGCTCTGTATTGTCCCTGTCTCTGAGAGAGAGAGAAAGAGAGAGAGAGAGAGAGAGCTCAGTGCGGACCCTGGGGAGTGTTACAGGGAGCTCTGTATTGTCCCTGTCTCTGTGAGAGAGAGAGCTCAGTGCGGACCCTGGGGAGTGTTACAGGGAGCTCTCTATTGTCCCTGTCTCTGAGAGAGAGAGAGAGAGAGAGCTCAGTACGGACCGTGGGGAGTGTTACAGGGAGCTCTCTATTGTCCCTGTCTCTGAGAGAGAGAGAGAGAGAGAGAGCTCAGTACGGACCGTGGGGAGTGTTACAGGGAGCACTGTATTGTACCTGTCTCTGAGAGAGAGAGAGAGAGCGAGCTCATTGCAGACCCTGGGGACTGTTACAGGGAGCTCTGTATTGTCCCTGTCTCTGAGAGAGAGAGAGAGAGCTCAGTGCGGACCCTGGGGAGTGTTACAGGGAGCTCTGTATTGTACCTGTCTCTGAGAGAGAGAGAGAGAGGGGGAGGGAGAGAGAGAGAGAGAGCTCAGTGCAGGCCCTGCGGAGATGTTACAGGGAGCTCTGTATTGTCCCTGTCTCTGAGAGAGAGAGAGAGAGCTCAGTGCAGGCCCTGCGGAGATGTTACAGGGAGCTCTGTATTGTCCCTGTCTCTGAGAGAGAGAGAGAGAGCTCAGTGCAGACCCTGCGGAGTGTTACAGGGAGCTCTGTATTGTACCTGTCTCTGTGTGAGAGACTGAGAGAGAGAGCTAGTGCTGATATGACAGCGGGGGGGGTGTCCCGGGAGTATTGTGTGGTCTGGAATTTCCTGTCTCACTCACCACGATGCAGGCCTCTTTGAGTTCGTTGAGTTGCGGTTTGACACATTGCACCAAGTTCAGAATCTTCTCGTTGGCCTTGATCAGCCCACATTTTGGGGCTGTGTGGGAGGAGAGAGAGAGGGAGAGGGAGAGGCTTAGCTGCCAATCTCAGAGAATTTTTTACCCCCACCCCCGTGCCCTTGCCGCCCTCGTAGTGGGAGAGCGTGGAGTCCTGGCAACGACACCTGCATACTGGCTAAGCCCAGGAATCAGGTCTCACTTATACCCAGCAACCAGGCCACACCTGAGCCGCGTGACCAGGCCTCGCCTGAGCCTCGTGACCAAGCCTCGCCTGAGCCTAGCAACCATGCCTCACCTGAGCCTAGCGACCAGGCCACGCCTGAGCCTCGTGACCAGGCCTCACCTGAGCCGCGTGACCAGGCCTCGCCTGAGCCTAGCAACCAGGCCTCCTCTGAGCCTCGTGACCAGACCTCGCCCGAGCCTAGCGACCAGGCCTCACCCAAGCCTAGCAGCCAGGCCCCGCCCGAGCCTAGCAACCAGGCCCCGCCCGAGCCTAGTGACCAGGCCTCAATCATGTCCAGAGACCAGGTCTCACTCAAGCCCAGTGACCAGGCCTCACTCATGCCCAGAGACCACGCCTCGCACGAGCCTAGCGATCGGGCCTCACCCTAGTCCAGCGACCAGGCCTCGCCAGAACCTAGTGACCAGTGACCATGCCCTTGCCCAAGCTAAACGACCAAGCCTCGCCCGAGCCTTGCAACCAGGCCTCGCCTGAGCCTAGCGACCAGGCCTCGCCCGAGCCTAGCAGCCAGACCCCGCCCGAGCCTAGCAACCAGGCCTCGCCTGAGCCTAGTGACCAGGCCTCGCCAGAGCCTAGTGACCAGTGACCATGCCCTTGCCCAAGCTAAGCGACCAAGCCTAGCCCGAGTCCAGTTACCAGGTCTCACTGCAGCTGAGTGACCAGGCCTCCCCTGAGCCTAGTGACCAGGCCTCCCCTGAGCCTAGCGACCAGGCCTCCCCTGAGCCTAGCAACCAGGCTCCCCTGAGCCTAGTGACCAGGCCTCACCCGAGCCTAGTAACCAGGCCTCACCCGAGCCAAGTGACCAGCCCTCGCACGAGCCTAGTGACCAGGCCTCACCCAAGCCCAGTGACCAGGCCTCGCACGAGCCTAGCAATCGGGCCTTAACCATACCCAGTGACCAGGCCTCACCCTAGTCCAGCGACCAGGCCTCGCCAGAGCCTAGTGACCAGTGGCCATGTCCTTGCCCAAGCTAAGCGACAAGCCTAGCCCGAGTCCAGTTATCAGGTCTCACTGCAGCTGAGTGACTGGCCTTCACCGGAGGCTAGTGACCAGGCCTCACCCATGCCCAGTAACCAGGCCTCACTGGAGCCGAGCGAACAGGCCTCGCCCATGCCCAGCGACCACTAGAGCATAGTGCCCAGGCCTTGCTGTAGCCTAGTGATCGGTCCACGCCCTCCTGAGACATAGAGACAGTGTCAATCTTTTACTGTGACTGGATTGGTGGGTGGAGGATGGGGGGGTGCCGAGTGGTTTGTGGAGGGGGCGGCCTGGGTTCAAACCACACCCCCCCGGCCTCTGCCAAGACCTAATTCCGCCAAATAAATCAGGATTCGGAAGCCGGACTGGGTCATGGTGAGTGTGACCACCCGATTTGCGGTTCACCAATGTCCCCCTTAACCTTTGCCCCCTTTAGGGGTAAGGATATCTGCCGCCCTTACCTGTGCCCCCCAGTTCTAGGCCTCTCCAAGTGACTCCAGGCCACCACACACCCATCTGACACTTAACCGTGCCCTCCGAAACATCAGAGGGAGACTCAAGGGCTCGAAGGGGGTAATTACGGATGGTGGTTGGGATACCAAATAGATACTGGGTCCCATGAAAGGGCGATTAATAGGACGGTGTGGGGAGAGGGGCATCATTTGCCCCGAGGGACTGAGCAGGAGACCCCGAGTAATGGCGCATTTCACTCACGTTTCTCCTTCTTTTTCTCCTTCCCATCTTCCGCCTCTGACGATCCGTTGGAATTCTCCTGCGGGGGCAGATGGTCAGGTTACAGCAGAGGGACAGGTTGGAGCTGGGGGAGAGGGCACGGAGGGGAGTGAGTCTGATGCACGGCTGAGTGTTTCGCTTGACTTATCACTGAATCAGTCTGAACACAGTGGGGAACAAGCTGTTCCTGAACCAGTTAGTGTGGGGAAGAAGGTGTTCCTGAATCTGTTAGTGCGGGGAAGAAGCTGTTCCTGAATCTGTTAGTGCGGGAAAGAAGCTGTTCCTGAACCTGTTAATGCGGGGAAGAAGCTGTTCCTGAATTTGTTAGTGTGGGGAAGAAGCTGTTCCTGAATCTGTTAGTACGGGGAAAAAGCTGTTCCTGAATCTGTTAGTACGGGGAAGAAGCTGTTCCTGAACCAGTTAGTGTGGGGAAGAAGCTGTTCCTGAATCTGTTAGTGCGGGGAAGAAGCTGTTCCTGAACCTGTTAGTGTGGGGAAGAAGGTGTTCCTGAATCTGTTAGTGTGGGGAAGAAGCTGTTCCTGAATCTGTTAGTACGGGGAAGAAGCTGTTCCTGAACCAGTAAGTGTGGAGAAGAAGCTGTTCCTGAACCTGTTAATGCGGGGAAGAAGCTGTTCCTGAACCAGTTAGTGTGGGGAACAAGCTGTTCCTGAACTAGTTAGTGTGGGGAACAAGCTGTTCCTGAACTAGTTAGTGCGGGGAACAAGCTTGTCCTGAATCTGTTAGTGCGGGGAAGAAGCTGTTGCTGAATCTGTTAGTACGGGGAAGAAGCTGTTCCTGAACCAGTTAGTGTGGGGAACAAGCTGTTCCTGAACCAGTTAGTGTTGGGAACAAGCTGTTCCTGAATCTGTTAGTGCGGGGAAGAAGCTGTTCCTGAATCTGTTAGCACGGGGAAGAAGCTATTCCTGAAACCGTTAGCACAGGGAAGACGCTGTTCCTGAATCTGTTAGTACGGGCAAGAAGCCTTTGCTGAATCTGTTAGTACGGGGAAGAAGCTGTTCCTGAATCTGTTAGTGCGGGGAAGAAGCTGTTCCTGAAACTGTTACCACGGGGAAGAAGCTGTTCCTGAATCTGTTAGAACGGGGAAGAAGCCGTTGCTGAATCTGTTAGTGCGGGGAAGAAGCTGTTCCTGAATCTGTTAGTGCGGGAAAGAAGCTGCTCCTGAATCTGTTAGCGCGGGGAAGAAGCTGTTCCTGAATCTGTTAGTGCGGGAAAGAAGCTGTTCCAGAATCTATTTGTGCAGGAAAGAAGCTGTTCCTGAATCTGTTAGTGCGGGGAAGAAGCTGTTCCTGAATCTGTTAGTACAGGGGAAGAAGCTGTTCCTGAATCTGTTAGCGCGGGGAAGAAGCTGTTCCTGAATCTGTTAATACGGGAAAGAAGCTGTTCCTGAATCTGTTAGTGCAGGGCAGAAGCTGTTCCTGAATCTGTTAGTGCGGGGAAGGAGCTGTTCCTCAATCTGTTAGTACGGGGAAGAAGCTGTTCCTGAATCTGTTAGTACAGGGAAAAAGCTGTTCCTGAATCTGTTAGTACGGGAAAGACGTTGTTCCTGAATCTGTTAGTACAGGGAAAAAGCTGTTCCTGAATCTGTTAGTACGAGGAAGAAGCTGTTCCTGAATCTGTTAGCGCGGGAAATAAGTTGTTCCTGAATCTGTTAGTGCGGGGAAGAAGCTGTTCCTGAATCTGTTAGTACAGGGAAAAAGCTGTTCCTGAATCTATTAGTATGGGGATGAAGCTGTTCCTGAATCTGTTTGTGTGGTGAAGAAGCTGTTCCTGAATCTGTTAGTACGGAGAAGAAGCTGCTCCTGAATCTGTTAGTGTGAGGAAGAAGCTGTTCCTGAATCTGTTAGTGTGGGGAAGAAGCTGTTCCTGAATCTGTTAGTGCGGGGAAGAAGCTGTTCCTGAATCTGTTAGCACGGGGAAGAAGCTGTTCCTGAATCTGTTAGCGCGGGAAAGAAGTTGTTCCTGAATCTGTTAGTGCGGGGAATAAGCTGTTCCTGAATCTGTTAGTACAGGGAAAAAGCTGTTCCTGAATCTGTTAGTGCGGGGAAGAAGCTGTTCCTGAATCTGTTAGTACGGTGAAGAAGCTGTTCCTGAATCTGTTAGTGTGGGGAAGAAGCTGTTCCTGAATCTGTTAGTGTGGGGAAGAAGCTGTTCCTGAATCTGTTAGTGTGTGTATTCAAACATTTTGTATCTTCTGCCCGATGGTAGAGGGTGTAACTGTGAGGGTCTTAGACTTAGTCGGTTGCTGGGTCCCATTGGACATTCTGCGAGGGAGGCCCATTTTAAATTGGCAGGAGGCCATTCAGCCCCACTCCTCCCTGAGCCTGTCATACGCGAACAGCTGGAGGCCATTCAGCCCACCCCCTCCAGCCCATCACAGGGGACCAGCAGGAGTCCATTCAGGACCCCCTTCCTCCACGCTGTTACACAGGAACAGAGGGAGGCCATTCAGCCCTCTCCTCCAGCACTGTCAGACATGCACACAGGAGGCCATTCAGCCCCAGTATTCAGACCATGCCTGACACCCCCCGACATGCAGTGCTGAGGTGGCTCCGGGCACGGCCTATCGGGTAGGATGTCACACCGTGCCTCCTACACCTGTCCCCTTTCCTCCACCTTCACTCCCCGCAGTCGATGAGGACCCGGGAGCTATCC
>NW_025213467.1:30267-33322 GCF_004010195.1 Chiloscyllium plagiosum | reverse complement strand
CTGTAGGCCTTGCACGTACCTTGATTTGACTTTCCAAAATGCAACACCTCGTGCTTATCTATATCAAATAGAATCCCTACTGTATGGAAACAGGCCATTCAGCCCAACAAGTCCACAATGACCCTCTGAACAGTATCCCACCCAACCCATTCCTCATTACTCTACAGTTAACCAACTAATGCACCTAACCTACACATCCCTGAACACTATGGGCAATTTAGCATGGCCAATTCACTGACCCCTGAGGTACACCACTAGTCACAAGCCTTCAGTCTGAAAAGCATCCTTCCACCATTACCCTCTGCTTCCTACCATCAAGCCAATTGTGCATCCAATTTTCCAACTCTCCCTGAATTCAATGCAATCTAACCTTAGATGTGGAACCTTATCAAAGGCCTTACTGAAATTCTTATAGACTACGTCTACCACCTTGCCTTCAATAACCTTCCTTGTCACTTCATTAAAGAACTCTAACAATTTTGTGAGGTAGGAAATCCCACACACAAAGCCATGAAGACTACTTCTAATCAAACCTGTCTTTCTAAATATGTATATCTTATCCATTAGAATCTTCTCAAGTAACTTATCTACCACAGAGGTTAGGTTTACTGGTCTATAGTTCCCAAGTTTTTCTCTGCAGCCAAGTATTCCGGGGCCTCAACCATGGCTAACGATGATGCAAATATATCAGCCAGGACCTCCGCAATTTCTTCTCTAGCCTCTTGCTGTGTTCTTGGATATATCTGGTCAGGACCCGGAGATTTATCCACCTTATACATTTTAACACGTCCAACACTTCCTCTACTGTGATATGGACTGTCTTCCCCAAGTTCCCAAGTCTTCATGTCTTTCTCCATGGTAAACACAGAGGAGAAATATTAATTGAGGACTTTGCCCATCTCCTACAGTTCCAAAGACACATGTCCACTTTGGTCCTTGAGGGGTTCTATTCTCACTTTAGTTATTCTTTTTCCTTTAATGTACTTATGCTTTGGATTCACCCTAATCTTCTCAGCCAAGGCTACCTTGTGCCCTCCTTTCACCCTCCTGATTTCCTTCTTCAGTAAACTCCTGTATTCCCTGTATACCTCCAGGGATTCCTTTGACAGCTGCCTGTACCTGAGCTATGCCTCCTTCTTGTTTCTGGTCAAAGCCTCAATATCTCTTGTCATCCAGGATTCCCTATTTCTGCCAACATTGCCCTTCACCCTATAGACCTTGAACTCTAGCTATCTAATTTTTAAAGGCCTCCGTCTTGACACAGGCCTGTTTGCCACAAACAACTCCAATCAACCCCTTCAAGCTCCTGTCTTATTCCATCAAAATTCACCTTGCCCCAATTTAGAGCCTGGACCAGTTTTGTCTTTCTCTATAACTATTTTAAAATTACTAGAACTATTGTCATTGGTTCCCAAAGTACTACCCACTGTCAGCTCAGTCCCCTATCCTGCCCTATTTCCTAAGAGTAGTCGAGTTTGCCCCTTCTTGAGTAGGACCCTTTATATACAGCTTGAGGAAGCTTTCTTGAACACACTTAACAAATTCCATCCCATCTAAGCCCTTAATACTCTAGCAGTCCCAGTCTATGTTAGGAAAATTAAAACCCCTACAATGACAATCCTATTGCTCCTGCAATTCTCCCCAATCTCCTTGCATAGTTGTTCCTCCAATTTCCATTGACTATTTGGGGGCCTTCATATTTCTAGCTCCATCCCCTTCATATTTTTAGCTCCACCCCCACAAAACTTCACTGGATGATCCTTCAGTTATTTAATCTCTGATTAAGGCTGTGCTACTCTCCTTAATCAAAGATGCACTGCCCCTCCCCTCTTTCCACTGCCTCTGCCCTGTCTAAAGCGCCCGTACCCCAGCACATTAAGCTGCCAGTCCTGTCCCTCCCATAGCCATGTTTCTGTTATGGCTATAATATCCCAGTCCCACATACCTATCCAGGCCCTGAGTTCATCGGCCTGACCTGTCAGCCCTCTTGCATTGAAATAGATGCAATTTAATCCAACAGGCAATCCTCACTCCCCGTCGCATACCAGCCTGACCTGTCTCTGCAACTTGTTATTTCTGACTACTGTATCTCCTTCCAGCCTTGCCCTTGCCTCCTCGTTGTTGAGGATTTCACTCCCGTGCCAATCTCATTTAAACCCTCCCTGTCAGTTTGTATGTTTATAATCAGTGCACTTTCATCTTTGTACCTAATGTGTCAGGTTAAAAATCAGTTTCACTGACGCACACATATTTACACTCATAATACTTGGCAGTACTGTAGCGGCAGTGCATAGTTTGATGTGATATGCCTTATCAGCCTGATGGGTAGCCAAAGCAAATTTGTCTAATGCTCTGGTTAAGGTTACTTTTGAAAAGTTAATTCATGGGATGTTAGGCTAGTACTTATTGTCCACCCCATATCACCCAGGGAGTGGTTGAGAATCATGCACATTGCTGTGATTCTAGAATCACATGTACACCAAACCAAAGGATGGCAGCTCTCCATCCAGAAGGTAAAGGTAAAATTACCACAACCCTGCGGATAATAGGACTGCTCTCTCTTGAGAGAGTGAGAGAGAGAGAGCGAGAGAGATGGCGAGAGAGGGACCTTAATGGTGATGGTTTAACCTGAGGGTCACCATGCCTCAGGTGAGAGGAGACATTGAGAAGGACAGTCCTTTATGGTAACCTCAGCCAGTGTGGGGATTGAACCTAATCTATTCATTCTGCATGACAAACCGGCCAGCAAATCAACTTCCCTCCATCCCTACAGTGTATACGTGAACCAGATGGGCTTTTCCAATAATCAGTAGTGGTTAGACCATCATCATTAGGTTAGCTTTCAGTTCAATTTTATGGAATTCACCCTCTGCCATGGTAGGATGGCCTCGGAACATAAAATAAAAGCAAAATTCCGCAGATGTTAGAAATCTGAAATAAAAACAGGAAGTGTTGGAGAATGGGTCAGATTTGAATGTCTGGTCACTGTGGACGAGTTGGATCAAAGGATTTATTTCCATACTGTCTGGCTAGAATTCAGCAAGTCTGGCAGCAT
>NW_025213467.1:20731-25775 GCF_004010195.1 Chiloscyllium plagiosum | reverse complement strand
CTTTACAGGGATCATTGAACGACCAAATAATTATTTTTCTCTTAAGAGTTTAAATTCAGCTATTTTTTTTTCAATTCTGTTTTGCACAAGTTTTTATCAATATGCAATCAACATCGGTGACAAATCCAGAAGTTGCTGGAAATGCTCAGTAGTTCTGTCAGTATCTGTTGTGAGAAAGCAGATTCAACATAATGTAGACGAATGGGTCTCTGTTGTTTGTGTTTTGCCAATAGTGGTCAGCGAAGTGCCGCTTAGGTGCATTAGTCAGGGGTAAATGCAGAGTAACAGAGTAGGGGAAAGGGTCGGAAAGGGGTAATCTTCAAAATGTCAGCGTGGACGTGCTGTTTGAAATGGCCTGTTTTCCCACCAAAGGGATTCTACGATTCAATGATTTCTTCATAAAAAGGGTGGTCGGTGCCAGGGTCAAGAATGTCTCCGAGCATGCTCAGGGCATATTGAAGTAAAAAGCCAGCGGTCGTGGTTCACATTGACACCAATGACATAGGTAATAAGAGTAAAAGTTTGAAAGATTCTGAAAAGAAAGTTAAGGGAGCTAGGAGTAAGTTTCAAAGAAGGTTCTCCAGGATTATACTCTTGGGATTACTCCCCGGGAATCTGGAAGCGAGATAAGGAAGAGGAACATAGTCGAGTTGAATATGTGGCAAAGAGATAGTTTGGGAGGAGGGTTTCTGATTTTTGGATGATTCCGCTCGCGTTCAGGGCAGGTAGCAACTGCACGAAAAGGACAGTGTGCAATTTAACTGGATGGTCCCCAACATCCTGGAAGGAAGGTGTGATTGCGCAGATTTAAGCTAATGATACAGGAGAATTGGAACCAAAGCAGCAGGTCAGAAAATGAACAGAAGGCAAAGGTTTGTCAATTAAACATGCAGAACCATTTTAATGACCATGCTGAGGGAACGAATCACAACAACGTGAGTTGGAAGTTGGAGTAAATGATAGGCTCACTATTATCAGGAATCAATAAATATGGATGGAGCGCCTGTGCACACAAGTATTAAAAGAGAAAGATAAATCGACAGAACTTATGTTAAACGTTTTTTAACTGAATGTGTGCCGTATTTGGAATAAAATGGATGAGCTGATAGCGCAAACAGGTATAAATAGGTATGGCATGGTGGGCATGACTGAAATATGGTTACATGAAGGTCAGGACTAGGGTGTTAAATTTCCAAGGCTGGTCAGTATTCAGACAAGAAGGAACAGCAGGTGGAGTGCCTGTATTCATTAAGGATTATGTCAAGGTTGTATTAAGAAATAATATTAGCACGTGGGACAAGACATGAATCAGTCTGGTTTGAAATAAAACACATTGAAACAAACCTATTGGTAGGAGCATTTCCAGCCCACAAACTACCGCCCCCCCCCCCACCCCACGACAAATTACTTTCAAAGTAGGGAATAGCATGAACCAGAAAATAACGATGGCTTGAGACAAGAGCACAAGAGTGATTATGGGAGTGTGAGCATGCAAATTGACTGGATTAATCAGTTTGGCAAGGGGAGCCATCAAAGAGCGATGCGTCGAATACATGATGGATTATTTCTTTGATTAACACGTAATGGAACCAACCAGAGAACTGGCTTTGGTATTACGTAATGAGAAAGGAGTGATAAATCATATTGCAGTACAGGATCATCTTAGAAAGTGTAACCACAACATGTTGGAGTTTCACATTCAGACTGTAACAGCGAAGACAGAGTCACGTAGGAGAGATTTAGTGTTGGACAATGATAGTTTTACTGGGCTGAGGAAGGGCTTGGCCTGAGTTGAAATATCAAAAAGATTAAAGTGCAAGACATTTGAAGAACAGCGGCAACTACTTGGGGAGATAGTCAAAACCACTCAAATAAAGTGTTATCCTTTTTGGAAGAGGAATTGTAAAAAGGTGAAAAGCAATCCATGTCTTAACAAGGAAGTCAACAATAACATGAAGGTGCTAGCCTGGTGGTATTATCGCTGATTGCTAATCTAGATAATGGTGGAATTTGAATCCAATATGAACCTGGAATTAAGAGTCTATTGATGGTAATGAATCCATTGCTCATCGGTGGAAACACCCATATGTTTCATGAATGTTCGTTAGGACTGGAAAACACCATGCTTACCTGGTCTGACCTACATGTGACTTCAAACTCACACAAATCTGGTTGACGCTTAACTGCCCTCTGGGCAATTAGAGACAGACAATAGCTGCTGTCTAACCAGCGACACGCTCATCCTTTCATGAATTAAAGAAAAAAAAAATACTTGCCAGCAAATGTTTACTAAAAATAAAATCAAAGCGGCTATGAAGGAAAATTAGAAGAAAAGATAAGAAATGATAAAGAACACTTCTCTGAGTCGTCAAAAAGTTTTAAAATGCTGAAAGCAAATGAAGGCCTTTGAGAGGATGAAGATGGCGGGGTAATAATGGGAAACTCAGAAATGGCAGATGCAAAACCAACACTTTCTGTTTCACAGTTCAAGATAATTTCTTCCCAAAATTTAAAACAACAGCAAAGGATCATGATGGAAGTACGATGACGAGGAAGAAGATATTAAGTACATTGATGGGATCAAAGGCAGGTCAGACACTCGGCCTGCAGACGATCATATTAAAGGATGGAACAGCAGAGATAGTGGATGTGTTAGTTAGGATATTCGAAAAAATCCTTGAATTCTGGAACGGTACCAATGTATTAGAAAATTAATAATGTAGTACTCGTTCCCAAAACAGGAGATAGGCAAAAATTCACAAACTGTCGACAAGTGAGTTTAACCTCTGTCGTGGGGAAGTTTCTTCAGTCAACCATAAAGTATGAAATAACTAAACACTTGGAAAAACAAAGATCAATTCACCAGTGTCAGCACAGTTTCATGACGGGCAGGTTTTGCTTGACAAACCTAATGGACTTCTTTGAGAATGTAACCAGCAAGTTGGATAATGGGGATGCAGCAACTGCTGTACATCTGAACTTCAGAAGGCATTTGACAAGGTGCTGCATAAAGGACTGATCTTGGCGGTTAGAACCTAGGGGTTAAGGGTAGAGTATTGAATTGGATAGAGGATTGACTGACTAACAGAAAGCAGAGCATTGGGATGAATGGTCATTCCCTGGCGAACTGAAACTAGTGAGGTGCTGCAGGGTTCTGTGCTCAGAGATCAGTTATTTACAATCTGCCCAAATGAGCTGGAAGGAGAGACAGAGTCTAGTAACTAAATTCATAGATGGTATTAAACTAGGTGGTAAAACTAGCTGAAATGAGGAGCTAAAGAATTTACAGATGAATAATGGTAGGGTGAGAAAATGGGGCGGATTGCTATATCTGGCAGATGGTGTTTAATGTGGTAAACTGCACAGTTGAATTTCCTACCGCCACTCATAATTTCTATTTTCTTGCGTTGCACCATCCACAGTTCTTTGGATTTTATTCACCATTGGTGGCTAGGGTCACAGGAGTCGAGAAGTTTGGTTGAGGGAGATGCAGGTTGCTCTGTGTGTCCGGAACAAGACAGTAATGTGGAGAAAAGACCACAGTCAAGCCTATTGATTCCCACAGCAGGCCTGGCAAGCAGCTGGCCTATCCCTGTTCTTACCTCCTGATGTTTAATTGCCTAGAGTAATCCACATCAAAATGTTACAGTCAGCTAGTCCGTAATTAATATGCCCATTTCATAATAAAGCAACAAATGACCATTTACAAGTAAATACTTGGCAATTCCTTTGAGATTTAATGACTATTTGCTGCAACTGCAGGCTGGGAGCTGGGTGATGGGATAACAAAACAGTTCAGCATTGTTGCAAATTTATAGGTTAGATATTGAGTAACAATATTATGTTATCAATTCTGTTAGAAAGTGTCTATAATCTATATCTTATGAAAAATGTGTTGAATGTATTGTGGGAGAATACGCACATTGAATTGATTAGAAAATGAAGATGTGAAATGGATATAAATCATAGAACATAGAACTTAGAACAATACAGCGCAGTACAAGCCCTTTGGACCTCGATGTTGTGCCGATCTGTCATACCAATCTGAAGTCCATCTAACCTACGCTATTCCATGTACTTCCATATGCTTGTCCAATGACGACTTAAATGTACTTGAAGTTGGCGAATCTACTACCGTTGGAGGCAAAGCATTCCATAACCTTACTACTCTCTGAGTAAAGAAAATACCCTGACATCCGTCCTATACCTATCATCCCTCAATTTAAAGCTATGCCCCCTCGTTTTCACCGTCATCATAGTTGGGAAAAAGGCTCTCCCTGGCCACCCTATCTAACCCTCTGTTTATTTTATATGTTTCTGTTAAGTCACCTCTCAACCTTCTTCTCGCCAATAAGAACAGCCTCAAGCCCCTCAGCCTTTCTTCGTAAGAGCTACCCTCCATACCAGGCAACATCCGAGTAAATCTTCTCTGCAGCCTTTCCAAAGCTTCCACATCCTTCTCATAATGCGGTGACTAGAACTGTCCGCAATACTCCAAGTGCAGCTGCAGCAGAGTTTTGTACAGCTGTAGCATAACCTCATCGTTCCGGAATTCGATCCCTCTATTAATAAAAGCTAAAACTCTGTATGCCTTCTTAACAACCCTGTCCACCTGTGTGGCAACTTTCAAGGGTCTGTGTACCTGGACACTGAGATCTCTCTACTCATCTACACGACCAAGAATCTTACCAATAGTACATTACTTTGCATTCCGTTTACTCGAACCAAGGTGAATCACCTCACACTTGTCCACACTAAACTCCATTTGTCACCTTTCAGCCCAGCTCTGCAGCTTATCTATGTCTCTCTGTAAACTACAACATCATTCGTCACTATCCACAACTTCACTGACCTTAGTGTCTTCTGCAAATTTACTCACCCACCCTTCTACGCCCTCATCCAGGTCGTTTATAAAAATGACGAACAGCAGTGGACCCAATACCGACCTTTGCGGTACACCACTGGTAACTGGACTCCAGGATGAACATTTCCCATCAACCACCACCCTCTGTCTTCTTTCAGCAAGCCAATTACTGATCCAAAC
>NW_025213467.1:13417-19478 GCF_004010195.1 Chiloscyllium plagiosum | reverse complement strand
CGCCCCCCCAGGATATTGGTATCCCTCTGATTCAGATGAAGACCATCCTGCTTGTAGAGGTCCCACCTACCCTAGAAAGAGCCCAAATTATCCAAGAATCCAAAACCCTCACTCCCGCACCATCCTTGTAGCCACGTGTTCAATTCCCCTCTCTCCCTGTTCCCAGCCTCACTAGCACGTGGCACGGGCAACAGCCCATAGACAACAACTCTGTTCGTCCTAGCTCTAAGCTTCCATCCTAGCTCCCTGAATTTTTGCCTAAAATCCCCATCTCGCTTCCTACCTATGTCATTGGTCCCTATGTGGACCATGACTTGGAGCTGCTCCCTCTCCCCTTGAAATGTCCCAAAAACCCGATCAGAGACATCACGAACCATGATACCTGGGAGGCAACACACCAACCGTCACTCTCTCTCGTTCCCACAGAACCTCCTATCTGTCCCCCTAACTATGGAGTCCCCAGTGACGACTGCTCTGCTTCTCTTCACCTTTCTCTTCTGAGCAGCAGGGACAGACTCTGTGCCAGAGCCCTGTGTCCCAGTGCTTTCCCCTGGTAAGTGCCCCCCCAACAGTATCCAAAACGGTATACTTATTGTTGAGGGGAATGGCCACATGGGATCCCTGCACTGCCTTCCAGTTCCCTTTCCATCCCCTGACTGTAACCCATTTGCCTTTTCCTTGTACCTGAGAAGTGACTACCTCCCTGTAACTCGTCTCAATAACTCCATCAGCCTCCCGAATGAGCTGAGGTTCATGCAGCTCCAGCTCCAGTTCCCAAACGCAGTTGTCGAGGAGCTGATGTTGGGTGCACTTCCCGCAGATGTAGTCAGCAGGGATACTAGTGGTGACCCTTACCTCCCACATTCTGCAGGAGGAACATTCAACTGCCCTCACCTCCATTCCCATTATTCTAAATTCCCAAAGATATTGTTGAAAACTATGGAATAAAAAACAAACCCGCTACCTTACCAATCTGAAGCACAGAGGAGGGGATGGGTGGGAGGCACTACCCGAGTAGTGTTTCGGGTAATGCAACCACACAAATATATGACTTCCCAGATGTCCTTCACTCCTGCCTCACACCTATCAGCAAATGGAGGCCCGACTCCCGAGGTAAGTCCCATTTAAGTCTTTATATAGGTCTAGGCAAGCAAAGGAAGGGGCAAATATTGGTCTTTGGATCATATTACGAACATGTCCCTGTGTTTGAGCACAATGACGACTTGAATGAATTATTTCCTGATGATTGAGATTTCGAGTAAGGGGAAGAGCTACTCTTTCTTTTCCTTGTCTCGACCCCTCATGTTGTGAAACACCTCCATCAGGAACCCCTTACAGCCTTCTTTTTTTAAAAGTAAAATCAAGTAAATCCAGCCTCTCTTCAGTTTTAGCAAACTCTTGTCTTGTTACGTTTGAAAGGTATCAGTGTTAAATTTCATTAGCGATTGATCTGTCCACCTGAACAACCGGTTTATACCATCCTGTACCCTCACACGTTCCTCCTCACTGTGAACCACCAGCTCATCATTCTGTCATCCACAACATTATTTATCATTCCCTCCAAACTCCATCCCTCCCATTCTCATCATCATCGTTTATGAAGTTCACAAGTAAGCCCTGATTTTCTCCTGTTTTTCCGATGTTGTTCACAGGGAAAGCATTGAGAATTCCGTTCTCTTGTTTTTCCTATTTTGGTGAATTTTCAGCGTGATGCAGTTGAGTTCTTTTTTATGAGGGAGCCACAAATTTTATTTTGGACATGGACCTGAATTCTACTTTTATACTATGCTCCTCTGTATGTTTCATTAATTAAGCTTGTACGTAATTAGTATAGGATTAGGTTCAGATGGCTTTCACTGCAGCATTTGTGTTTCATGTGGACATGAATAATGTTCTTTGTATCGTTCCCTGCAATAATCAGAGCTGAAGGAAGTTTCCGTCACTACGATAGAGACAGATTCATAATTTTGTTTGAAAGAGTTGGAGTGATGACGATAAACATTCAACTAAATTCTATATATAGTCTTACAGCAGGAGATCAAATCATTTCGTCAAGTCCACCTTGAACTGGAAACAAATTATGAAATCATATGCCTACTTTTCTTCATATTGTAAAAAAATTTTCAAAAAATATTCTTAGAGCAGCGTGGATCTTCTCGCTGCTCCTGGGATTGCAGGCAGTTGAATATTTAATATAGTCTTTTTGCAGTTGAAGTTGTAGTTTATTAGTTTAACATAATTATTTCCATTTTGTTTCATTAACATTCAAAAATAAACAAAACAGAGAAAAAAAAACTCACGATTTTCTTTCAAACGAACTTTTCTAAAAGAGTTTTTTAAGGGTGGTTTAACAAAAAAAACGAAATGTCTATTTTTGTTTTAAAAGGTTTATTTTATTATCAAAAATAAACAAAACAGAGAAAAAAAAACTCACGATTTTCTTTCAAACGAACTTTTCTAAAAGAGTTTTTTAAGGGTGGTTTACCAAAAAAACGAAATGTCTATTTTTGTTTTAAAAGGTTTATTTTATTAGACTGCAGAAGTTTTTTTTTGTTTTGTAAAATTAATTAATTAAAATAAGGAGGTTACCTTCCTTCCGGAGAATCCTACACATTTTCAGCTGTGGAGAAGACTATTTTCTTCTCGGACTTTATTGAAGAGGAATATTTTTATTAACTTAATTAGCTAAATTGTTGATTTTGTTTAATTTGTCTATGTTTGATACCTATATGTATATATTTTTCAATTTGAACATTATTGTCTGTAGGTAATGAAAGGTAACAGAAAGTGTCGTAAAAATTCTGCTTTTAGGCATAATATTATTACGTTTTCATATAAGGCACAGAGAGGTTGGTGGAAGATTTGGAAAAATGTATTATCCAGCATATCAGTCATATAGATGTGTGGCGCTCAGGAAAGATAAGAAAGTAGTTCAAAATTCTCCGGTGGCTATTCCTCTACCAAAATGCTTTGCAGCTTTTAGAACAGCTGAAGGGATTGTTCCTCTCAGGAAAATGGAAGATCAATCAATTATTGGACACTTGGAATGATTCTTATGTTCAGCAGCGTTCGAGGAGATTTAGTAGAACTATTGCTTCAGTGGACTTTTCTATCGGGTCATCAACAGGAGATTCTAGGGCAGTGTCCGGTAATTGAGGAGGGTTTGTTGCTTTCCCTGTGCTAGGATTAAGAACGTCTCGAAACATTTCAAGCATGTTGTTAAAGGTGAGATTGAGTAGAGAAACATTATTGTAGATATTGGCAGGAATGATATTTTTACGGAAAGATTAAAGCAGTACAGAGTGAACTTAAGAGGTCAGGGAGAGAATTAATAATAAAACCTTTAAAGCAATACTTTCTGGTTTACTCCCAATGCAAAACCCAATTGGGAAGGATCAAAAGGTTAACGGAGAAAAACCAACGGCTAAAGAGCTACTATGTTGTTGAGGGGTTTCGATTTTTGGGAAATTTGAATCTATTTTAGAATAGAAGTGACCTGTTCAGAAAGGATTGGTCTAATCTAACCTGGAAAGTAACCAATATCTTAGCTGGGAGATTTTCTCCTTCTATGTAGGGAGACTTTATGTTGATAGAGTTGACAAGGAGGATATTCCAAGTAGAATTAGAAATGGTATGATGGATGGAGAAGTTTATGAATGTGAGGAGTGCACATCAATTAGAAAAGAAAAACGAGAGAATCAAAAGTATATAGTAATTCTGAAGCACAAAATTACATTTATTTCAATATGAGGGGTCTCACAGGGGAGGCTGATGAACTCGGGCCATGTTTAAGAACATGGGATCGGGACATCATATGTATTACACATCAATTAGAAAAGAAAAACGAGAGAATCAAAAGTATATAGTAATTCTGAAGCACAAAATTACATTTATTTCAATATGAGGGATCTCACAGGGGAGGCTGATGAACTCGGGGCATGTTTAAGAACATGGGATCGGGACATCATATGTATTACAGAAATTTGGTTCAGAGACGATCAACTCGGGACTGTAGTGCTGGGAAAGCACAGCAGGTTAGGCAGCATGTGAGGAGCAGCACAATCAACGTTTGGGCAAAAGCCCTTGATCAGGAATGGGCTGATGAAGGGTTTTTGCTTGAAACGTCGATTTTCCTGCTCCTTGGATGCTACCTGACCTGCTGTGCTTTTCCAGCACTGCACTCTTGACTCTAACTTCCAGCACCTGCAGTCCTCACTTTCGCCTGAGAGATGTTCAAGCTGAAAAATGGCAATTCAATGTTCCAGCTGTGAAACGTCATAGAAAGGGTGGAAAAGATATGCGGAAGGCAGGGAGGGGGCGGTCTGCCATTTTTATTTAAGGAATATATTATTGCTGGAACTGGGGAAGACATTTCTGAAAAATTATCCAGTTAAAATATGCATGTAGTATTAAAAATAAGAACATAACGTTCACTTTGAAAATATTGCACTAAATGTTCTTTTGTGAAAACCCGTCCAGTGAAAATATATTGGTCGAAATTAAAAAGAAGAAAGGAAAGAACACGTTGATTGTATTGTACCATATGTTCTCCAACAGTAAGAAAGAAATTGAGAAACAAACATGTAGGGAAATTTCGGATATATTTAAGCTTAATAAGGTTGTAATAATGGGGGATTTTAATTTTCTTAAAATTGATTGGGACTACCACAGCATTAAAGGGTTGGATGGTGAAGAATTTGTCAAATATGTTCACAAACACTTTCTTCATCAATATCCGGATGATTCTAACAGAGAAGGAGCAAAACTAGGCCTTCTTTTGTGCATTAGGCATGGAAAGTGACTGAAGTGAATGTGAGGGAAGGTTTTGGGCATTACAATCATAATTCTATTAGTTTCATTATGGTTATGGAAAAGAATAAGCCTTTAATTAATGTTTTTTTTTAATTAGAGTACCATAAATTTTAATGGCATGGCACAAGGACTTATCAAGTTTAATTGGAGTAGACTGTCAGCAGGTAAAACAATGTCTGACAAATGGGAGGCGTTCAACAGAGTGCCGACGGGAGTTGAGAGGCATTAAGTTCGTGTTAAAGTGAAGGGAAGATTAAGGAACAATGGACAACTACAGTTATTGAGCTTTTAATCAAGAATCAAAGAAAACCTTACTTTAGATATAGAAAGCTTTATTCAATTTAATCTCTGAGTCAGTATAAAGAGTGTGGGGCATTATTTCGAGAGAAATTAGAAAAGCAAAAAGGCGATATGAGATAGAATGGGCAGATAAGGTTAAGGATAATCCAAAAATATTGTGCAACTACAAAAATATTGTGAACAGCAAGAAGGTAACCATAGAGAGGGTTAGGCCTCTCAAAGATCATGAAGGATATCGATGTTTTGAACCCAGGAAATGGGGAATAAAATCATTACATTCCTTGTGCAACAGACAGCAACAAACACGCACTATTGCCTGCACCTCACATTCATCCAGCTTGAACTCTATCTGCTATCTGTCAGTCTATTGACTCATTTCATCAAGATCCTTTTGTATTCTTAGAAAACATTCTTCACTGTCCACTGTGCCACCAGTTTTGGTGTCATCCACAAACTTACGAACCATGCCTTCGATATTCTCACGCAATTCATTTACATAAATGACAAACAAAGAAAACTCAGAACCAACCTCTGTGGAACACTGCTGGGCACAAGACTTCAGTTCGAAAGGCAACCGCCCACCATTACTCTGTTTTCTGCCATTGCACCAATTGGAAGTGCTGGAGAGAAACTCCACTGTTCAGGCAGTATCGGAGCGGAGAAAAATGGAATTAACTTTTTTTGAGTCCAACATAACTTGTTCAAGATAGGCTCATATAAGACTTGATATGTTAACTCTGTTTCTCTGCCCAGATCCTGCATAATCTGTTGCATTTCTCCATCATTTTGCATTTGCATTTCAGATTTCCACTCTCTCTAATATTTTGCTTTTTCTTGATTGGTCTACATGTTGGTTATATTTGGACAATACGCTCCATTCTGGTTCGTATCACTCGTACCAGTGACACATGTATTACACTGGAGTTTGTTTCTTCTTTAAGTCCTGAAA
>NW_025213467.1:0-13309 GCF_004010195.1 Chiloscyllium plagiosum | reverse complement strand
CACATGTATTACACTGGAGTTTGTTTCTTCTTTCAGTCCTGAAAATAAATGCGCGGATCTCACCGCGTGATTTTGATTTAAAAGGTCTTTTAGAGGCAGCTACACCTGATGAAAAGTAGGAATAGTTTATTAATTATGATATTGTCTGTGTGTTTTATGACTAGACTTGTCTCCTCAGTCTGTGAACATTTTCAATACGTTTCTATGAATAATTACAACAAATATGGTTGCCATGCAGCCCATCATCTCTGTACCAGTTCAGTATGAGCTGTGTCTTCACTCTTACTCTGCTGGAACTCACTGTAACCCAATACATTTTGTAATCTGTGTCTGTTTTTTATTTCTGTATATCCCGTCCCGATAGATTCAATCTTAACAACCTGTATAACCTGTGATTAAACAGTCTATGTATAAAATATAATGATGTACATCACATTTAAAATTGTTCTATTCCGTTCACATTGTCGTTCAGCATTCCATGTACCAAACGTCGTCTTTTATCTTGCTCTGCATTGCATTTCATCCCATGTGTCAGAAACAGTGATGGCTTAATACTAGAGACTGGGAGATATTACTGCACTCCCCTCAGATCTCCTCAGCCACTGGCCGCAGCCCTTTCTGTCTCATAGCCATTATCATATTCATTCCATCCCTTACTCAGTAATTCATGACTTTTAATAAACAAGGTTATTGTACATTGGTATGGACCAGGCCCGATCACTCTAAACATTCTTAAGTACGTAGCCCAGTCCTTAAAGTAAGTATATAGTGTATAATGGATATTTCCAGAGGTAAGTTTATCGTGGATATTTCCAGAGAGATTTAGTTGGTCTGACTGCCGACTTTTAAACAAACAGCATGTATTTTTTAAAATAAGGAATGAAACACAACGAACCAAAAACACCGTACCTGAATAATGCATCCTATCCAAAACTGACAGGCTATCTCCAATTAATGATGCTGATCCAAATTACTTGCAACAATCCCAATAAACAAACCCACGAGCACGAAGAGTAAAAATTACACAATAAAGCTTATAGTTTACGAAGTCAGAGGACTGAAGGAGGGGGAGAGCGTCCAACTTCAACAGTGAACCTGACTCAACTAACCATCGAACTGAACTGACTTGTGCAGCCGGAGAGCTGGCCACACCCCCTTGATGACATCAGTTTTTTTTAAAGGCTTGACAGCCTTCTGCCGAGGCAGTATCTGTTAGGTAAAAATAAAATAAAGGATCCCAATGAAACATTCAATATTGAGGCAGGTTGGAACATTGGGTCGTTTAGAACCTCTCTGATAAAATTCAAGGACAACATAACCTTGTAAAGGTACCACCTGTGTGACAACTCCTCCAATATAAAACTGAATCTTCAATATCCAAGATAGCCTCAGTTTTCAAAACTCACAAAAATGGTAGTTCGTACTCTACAATGCGCATGTACATTCGTTTACTGTAAACATGCAAAAATGCTCAACTACTTCCAGATTCAGTGTGTGGTACATTCGTCATTGAGTGCTTCCATTTGTCACTCAAGTCTCAACAATGTATTGGAAATCATGTTTTCAAGACCTGCCAAGTGCACAATTTTCAAATTGAATGGATGTAGCAACATGCTCCAGCTAAACAGTCTCGCATTTTTGTCCTAACATTTCTCAAAAAGACTTCATTGAGTTATGATCAGTATAAATAGTTGTCTCCGATACGTTGCTGTTAATATAAGCATTAAAATTATGTCATACCAACACAAAGCTCACAGTCTCTTTCTCAACTGCTGAATATTTCTACTAATGAGCATTCAACTTCTTGGAGGAATACCCAGTAGATCTCTCTGTCTTCTCGTCATCTTCCTGCAAGAGCCCAACACCGAAATCGACATCATTCACATTTAAATCCACGATGAATGGTTTTGCATAATCAGGTGTGTCTGATCGTGGGTAGTGGTTAACACATATTTCAAATACCATCAAATGCCTTCTGACAGTCCTCTGTCCAATGAAACTTCTTGCCTTTCTTTAACAATTCAGTGAGTGGAGCAGTCACACTGCGAAAATGAGGCATAAACATTGATAAAATCGACTTAATCCCAGGAACTGTTCCTTTTGTCGACAGGATGCAAGATCTCCCAATTACCATCACTTTTAAATCTCATGGCACCATTTATCTATGCCCAATAGCATGGCCATGGAAGGTGACATTTGCTTTGACAAATTCACTTTTCGCTCAGTTTACCACCAGGCCTGCCTTCCGAAGTCGATCGAACAAGTATGATAGATGCTGTAGTGTTCCTTCCATGAGTCACTAAAAATCACAAGGTCATCAATGTAAACCACAGGTTGGATAATCCGTCAATTTATTGGTTAGCCCCTGTAATTTTGCCGGCACTTTTTACATACCAAATGTAAGTTGCTTGTCCCACACTTTCAACCCAGTTTTCCAACCGTGGAACTGGGTATACATCAACCTTTTTAACCGCATTGACTTTACAATAGTCCACACATAATCGTTGTGTACAATTTGACTTTGGCACCATGACTATGGGTGATTGCCAGTCACTGTAACGCACGTTGATTATGTCATCTTAGAGCTTGCATTCAATCTCCTTCTGAGACTGTGCCAACTTTAGAGGACTATGCCTGTAAGGATGTTGTTTAATCATAACGACATCTCCTATAGCTACATTATGCACAATTAGGTGAGGACTTCCAAGTTAATATCTGCGTAATAGTAATAACTCTTTCTGATAGTAATAACTCTTTCTGATCATTTTAATTCTTCTCATGAAGGTAAATCAATAAATCATCTCAATTTTAGACAAGCATCTCATTGTCCACTTTAATTTGAGGAATGTCCGATTCAGAATCCTCTGAACTTGGTTCATACTTCTGTGCCGTAATTATTACCACCTTGTCCTCTGGCTTTCCTTCCCCATAAAAGTACATTTTGAGCATATACACATGACATACGCTGTGAGAATTCTTTCTTTCTGGAGTCCCTATCAAGTAGTTATCCTCACTCTATATCTGTTGTATTTGATAAGGTCCACAAACCTTGCTTTTCATGGTTCACCTATAACTGAAATTAACCTTATCCCCGATCGCAACATTGCATTTTTTTAATTTCCTGTCCACTTCCTGCTTTATTGCATGCTGCAATACTTTTAAATGCTGTCCAGCCAGCTCTCCAGCACTATTAATCGTTCCCTAAAGTTTGAGAACTCATCCAAATGTGTGGCCTTTGAATTCTGATTTCCTATTTTCTCCTTAATCAATACTAATGGTCCTCTCACTTCATGTCCAAAAAATAATTCAAATGGATTGAATTTGCTCTGTTAATTTGTTGCATCCCTGATCACAAAAAAACGCAAAAGGAGTTCCCTTACCCTAATCATCAGAATAATCCTGATCATAAGCCCTCAACATGGTCTTTAATGTTTAATGTCACCTTTCTAGCGCTCCCTGAAATTTTGGATGGTATGCAGTCGATTTGAATTGCGTTATTCCTAAGGCATCATCGTGAATAAATTAAATGTGAAATTTAAGCCTTGACCTCACTGTATCTCTATTGGTAGCCCGTGTCTATTTTTTAAAAAGTGTAATTCATTTGCAATTCTTTTATCTGTGATACTGCATCTTGGGATGGCCACTAGAAATCTAGTCGATACATCCATTATTGTTAACAAATAATGGTGCCCACCTTTTTGTTTGATGTCGGGGACCTAGCCAATCAATTAAGACTGTTCTAAAAGATTCTTCAAATGCAGGAATAGTTAAGAAAGGTGCAGGTTTTATTATTGCTTGTGTTTTTCTTTTCCAATTACCTGATATGTATGACCTGTCTGGCAAAATTCAACTAAATTCTGTTACAGTCCAGGCCAGTAAAAACGTCTCTGTCTTTCAGCCTGTGTTTTCCTCTCTCCTAAATGACTTCTAAGTGGTAGCTCATGCGCCATTCACTTCACCTCTTTTCTGTATCCCATTGGCAATGCGATATGATGAACTTCTGCCCAATTATCATCTCCTTGAGTATGTGATAGTCTCCATTTCCTCATTTGGACATCATTTTTCGGTTAATAACACTCAGGGATACATTCAAAATTTCTAACGTATACGCTTTTTGATAAAATTGCTTTAACCTTTTATCTTTCTGCTGTAACTCAATTAGTTTAAATGAACTAAAATATTTGCATGATGCCCTGTTTGCTCAATAGTTTTTTCACAACTATGTGATGGAACAAAGTCTCGTTAAATGCCACTTCCGCTTCCTTATCTTTACATTATTGATATCTCCTGTTTCAACTGGCTTCGTTACCCACACTCAGGAAACTTCCAGGATTAGACTGCTGCATTGCTTCAGTTACCTGCGTCACTACTGGCTTTTCAACCAGAGTAGGCAGTACTGCTACCGGTGAATCAGCTGTATGTTTTGCAAAGATAGATTGTATTCCTGGAGCTGAGAGTTTGTCCAATACTCCAACCACAATTTCTCCACACTTTTCTCGACACTCTATCCTCGCTTTACATCATTATGCACTTTTTGTCTCAAGGTGAATTCTTTTTAGCAGTACCTTTTCTGGAAATAGTCCTTCTGGAGTATATAGCTCCTAATCTTTCAGCATCACCGACTAAAAGGGTCCTGTGTCCCTTAATATTGCATCTTCTTTACATGCCCTATGTCTGTAAACTTTCCCTTTGCAGGCATATTTTCTAAGCAGATCTGCCACGTTCTCTTTAACAAACCTCTGATCAGCTTATACACACTGATGCAGCTTTCTAGCTTTCGCTGTGCTTTCTGTTACCACCGCAACAAAACTTCCAAGCTTATCCTGTTTTCCTGCATTTGTATTTTTTTCCTGAACCCTCCAGCACAGTGGTTTTATGTGACCTAATTTATTGCAATGAAAACACCGGACCTTTTTAACTTCTTTGTTTCCTTCAAGTGTTTACTTTTTAGCCTGTCCGAAATTATCCTTATGACCTTCTTCGAGATCTACCTTTCCCTTCCACGTGAGGATTTCTCTTTACCCTAATTTTTAATCCCTCATGGACTGAAATTGATTCTCGAAGCCAATCCATGTTTTATGGACCAATTCATAATCATCAGCCGCTTAAGCTGCCAGCCTTACCGTTTTAACGCTCTGCTCTTTCAAATGTGTTTGCACTATGTCAGGCAGTGAATATTTGAACTCCTCCAAAGTAATTGTCTCTCTCAGAGTATTGTAAAGCTCTTTTACAGCTATCAAAATTACTTTGTTTGATTCTTTCAAACTCAATATATGTTTAATCAGAATCCCTCCTTGTGTTCCTGAAACGTTGTCTGTCGGATTCTGGCACAAGATCATATGCACTTTCTTTACCTCCTCATCCACCCCAGATCCCTCATCTGATAGTGTTGTGTGCAAATACTTGCCGAACTCAACCTACAAGTTTTGTTTGGATCAACAAAACCCACATGGTCACTGGCCACTGCAATTGTTTAGCCACTTTTTCAAATGAAATGGGGAAGTTTTCCATATCCTACTCATCATATTTAGGCAAGGCATGAATATATTTAAAACGTTTCTCACCAGGCTTTTGACTACCATGGCTTTGTTCATCCTCACTCTGTTCTCTCTCAGCTCACTTTCAGCCTTCATCCCCATCCTTTTAAGCTAACTTTCCATTCTAAGTGTCCATCTCTGAAGCACAAACCCTCTCTATTTTTTCTTTCTCTCCTGCTAAGGACATTCATTGTTTTTTTTCTTTCCTCTGCTAAACCTATTCATTCTCTTTCTTTCTCTTCTGATTTTAGCCGTAACTCAAACGGCTTCATTTCCACTTTTAACTCAAGCTGCGCCATTTGCAATTGAAGTTTGCTCATCTCTACAGATCCTGATGGAGTTTCCAGCAAACTGGAATGCTGAGCTACTGCTGCAATCATCTCATATTTCCTCATGTTAGGAGGTAGCTTCAACTCAAGCTTGTCCACTAATTCCCACAGCTTGGACTTATATGCATTCTGTTAAAAACCCCAAGGTCACTTCTTCCACCTCCAAACCATCCTTGATTCCTGCAAGAGCCATTGCTATCTAAAGCTCTGTTTTCTCACCAAATCAACACACGGAATAGGAGACACTAATACTTGCCATTCGCTGCCTAAATCCCGCAAATGGCCCCCATTCTGTGATGGAACAGGCTCGACCCCACAGAACATTTTAAGAAACTAGCCCAGTTAGTGTAGAGTGGATCTTCCTTGAGTGAATTAGCTGGTCAGACTGCCGAGTTTTAAACAGATAGCATTTATTTACCAAATTACCGAATGAAACACTAGAAACCAAAAATAGAATACTTGAATAACTAATCCTATATAAACCCGACAGGCTATCCAGACTTTAGGATCCTTTTACAAAATACTTGCAACAATCCCAATCAGCAAGCCCCTTAGCACCAAGAGTAAAACTGACACAAAGGCTTACAGGTTATAAGGTCAGAAGCACAGAAGGAGGAGGAGAGCGTCCAGTTCTGTGCTGAAACGGTTAAAAATTATGTCCCAATACATGTGTGAATCTAACCGGAATGGAGGTGTTGCTTAGTCCCGTGTGAATCTTATTACACACCTCCCCGTGTGAATCTTCTTATCTGTATGTAACCAGAATGGAATGTGTTTTTTAGCCTTGCTCTGCTGTTCACATGAATGTTTATATCTGGAAAAGAGTATATCAGCTGGAAAAGTCCCCAGTTCGGAGAGTCTGCTCCGGGGTTACGTTTAACCGCCGAGCGTGGGTTGTTGGCAACCGCTCTACGAGAACTGACGGCTCCCAGTTCCGGTAACATGTAGAGTGAGTATAAGCCAGACCCGTTTGAGAAGTATGAGACCTGGTTGTGGCGACGCTGCGGGGAATAAAATGCATATTCTAGCAGACTCGCCTCTTGGTCGTTTGTTCTGTGTCAGACTACTCTCCTACGAACCTGACCTTGAGAATTTTTTTAAAACAAGTTCCAACAGTGACCCTGACTAAACTAACCCCAGAACTGGTCAGACCTGTCCACTTAGAGAGTTGGCCACGTCCTCTTGATGATACAAGTTTCTTATTAAAGAATAGAAAGCCTTCTGGCTGAGGCATTACCTGTGAGATATAAACAAAAGGATCCCAATGTAAGTTTCAAAGTTCAGACCTATTGGAATCTTGGTTCATTTCGACCTTCTTTTAGAAAATTAAAGACAACATAACCTTGTAAAAGGGCCGGTTTTGTGACAACATGCCACATATGGCATTGGACTGAATCAATAAATGTAAGTCTTACTGCTTTGAAGCCAACAAAGTGCATTCGATGTTTGTGAGTTTACATAAACCAAGGCTGAATCGCATTGTGTGTTGAAGGTTCAAAATTGTTTTATTGGAGCAACGAGAAAAATGTCCAGACTTCTTGTGTATGGTCAGGCAAATATTCCAACTGAGAATCAATTGGCTGGCGTCTGGTCTGGTTGAGGAGAGATCAGCACTTTAACGACATCTAGATTGCGTATTTTGTGGGTGGCTGTGTTGGGGGGCGGAGCTCAGGTGGTTACAGCATTGCAAACGGACAACACAGCAGAATCATCTAGCCTGTGATGAGGAAACATTCGTCATTCCCCCTCATAACTAACTTCACGAGAGCAATTGGTGATGGGAGATGTGACCAATAGTCAGTGATGTCAACATTCAATCAAGTCCAGTTGTTATTGGTACCATACTGAAAGGGGTTAACTGGATCTGTTTGTTCAGTGACTGTGATTGATGTCAGTCTCCATAGATCCGAATGATGTCGCTGGATGGTTTCCCTTTTCTATTAGTAAGGGGCTTCTTGCAATGATTTATACCATTGTAACAGCAGATGCATCACCTGCAACACTAACAGGAATCAGCAGTTGCAGAGACGGGGAGAGGAGAGGTCAGAATCTGAGAATAGACTGGAATGTTCCAACAATGGTTCACAACCTGAGAACAGTAGACTGGAATGCTGTGCCAGTGGCTCAGAATCTGAGAACCCTAGGAAGGAATGCAGCAACAATGGACAGGAGTTTATCCTGGGGTATTTTACTTGTTTCCAGGTATTGGAACATATTACCAATTCAGATACACGGTGTACTGCTGATTTTTCAGGCTGGTTACTATCCCATGCTTGCTATTGTTGGTGTTCCTGGTAAGTCTCTTCATCTCTATCTACTTATTAATCCCATAAGCCATGGTGAACTTCAATGATATTTCTGTTAACTATATTTGGCAAAGTTGGAAACTTAAGTCTTCAGTTTCAAATGCAAATCCATTCATTCTCACAAATTTCAAAACCGCCCACACCCCCGCCCTCACACACATCTGGTAGCTGCTAACCAACGTTTTGTGCTGACTAGACTCCTTATCGTCCTGTGTAATAACAGACAAACAGGAGGCTGGAGAACGCAACAAGCCAGGCAGCATCAGGGGTTGGGGAAGTCAATATTTCCGGTATAACTGTTCTTCATAATTGGGGGTGGGGTTAGGGGGAGCTGCAGATAAAGAGAGAAGGAAATGGTCGGGGTGGGGAGAGCAGGAGAAGGGGAATTGACCTGGGTAATGACTGGGAGGTCACGTCGGTCCCTTTCGGTCCGGCTGTGATAGTTGTGAAAATGTGCCCTTAGTTTATGTTTGGCCTCCCCAGCGTAGAGAAGACCACATCGGAAGCACCTGATGCAATACACTAGGTTGGAAGGGAGGCAGGTGAATCTCTCTTTCACCTGGAAGGACTGTTTGGGGCGCTGGATGGAGGTGAGAGAGGTTGTGTGCCAGCAAGTGATGCATCTTTTCCATTTGTAGGGGCCGTTGTCAGTGGGTATTGGAGGGTTTGATGGGGAGTGTGGCACGAACCAAAGATTAGAGAAGGGAATGGTCCTTGTGGAATCCAACCCAGTTTACTGCATCTGGTACTCGCGATGTGGTCTTCTCTACATCGGCGATCCCAAGCGTAAACTAAGGGGATGTTTTGCTAAGCATCTCAGCTGGGCCCAAAAGGGCTGAGCTGACCTCCCAGTCACTGCCTATTTCAATTCTCCCTCCCACGCCCTTTCCAACGTGGCCATCCTTGACTTCCTCCATTACCACTAGGAAACAAGACGCAAATTGGAGTAACAACATTACATCTTCTGCCTGGGCAGCCAACAGACCGGAGGACTCAACATTAAGTTCTCCAATTTCAAATAACCTCCCCTCCAATCCCCCAAATACATTCCCAGTCCCTCCTCCTCCCTTCCATTCCTCTGATTATCCCTTCTTCCATCTCTCAACTGGATTCATTCCTCCCATCGACCAACCCGGTCATAACATCTACTTTTGTTCACCTCTCCAAACCTCACCATCCTGTCTCCTCCTCCCCCATCCCGCCTCTTTAAATGTAGACCCCCTTAAACACCCCAGCCACACCCCCAGTCCTGAAGAAGGGTTTTACTCATGTCATTGACTTCTCACCTCCTGAAGCCTCCTCTCTTGTGTTGTTTGGGCGTCCTGACTGTCTACTTTGACTTGCAGCATTTCCAGATTTAAAAAAAAATCTTCTTGTGTAAGAAACAACAGTGATTGCGATGTGTCTCTTCTCATCGAATAGTTTCGATGGGCTGAATGGCTTTCTCACATTCCAATGCAACCAGTTTCAGATGCTGAATGAGCTCCTCTTTCCATACTGTGGAAAAGTTCAGGGTGCAGCAGTGCTGACACACGAATGTTACCTGAACATTAACAGCTGAAGATATTTGTGCTGAGGAGGCTACCCTGAGGATCACCCACAGAGATATCCAGGGAGTGAGAGGATTGATGTCCACCAGGCACATTGTGTTCTGAATGACGCAACCAATGGGGAGTTCACAACTGATTCCTATTAAGTTCAGTTTTGTTCCGACCTTTTGAAACCTTGCTCATTCAAATCTTGATGTAATGTCAGGGCCAGTCACTCTGACGCTGTGTTCTTATTTTTGGTTCATGTCAATAGGCCAAGACATATGTGTGGGGAGTTTTTCCTTCTCTCAGAGCATAGGGATTGTTGGGGCCTCTCTATCCCAGACAGTTGCATCGCTGAAATGATTTGGAGGGTGTGAGGAGGGTGTCAATTGATTTTGAGAGAGTCGAGGGCTACAAAGATTATGGTATTAAAGAGAAATTGCTGCCAAGCGCAGATCAGCCCTGTCCTTACTGAAGGGAAGGGCAGATTTGAGGAGCTATATAACCTTGTTTTATTCCAGCATTCCCTAGAGTCCAGTCAGTTTGTGGACTCTTCCATTTCCTGTGTTACTGACCTGAAGTAGCTGAATAGACTGATCCTGTCGCTGCATAACAGGATACCGGTGCTGCATGATATAAACTGGGTACAATTGAATAGGTTCGATGGGCTGATTGGCCTCTTCCTGTAACTGTATATCAGGCTCCAGGGGTTGAAAAGCTTCATGTTGTCCTGGTGTAACTGAAATCCATATTGACTGAATCTACCACCCTAGCAGAAAGTGAGCACTGCAGATGTTGGAGATCAGAGTCGACAAGTGTGGTACTGGAAAAACATGGCAGGTCAGGCAACATCCGAGGAACAGGATAATCGATGTTTTGGATATTCCTGATGAAAGGCTTATGCCTGAAATATCGATTCTCTTGTTCCTGCCTGACCTGCTGTGCTTTTTCCAGATCCACACTTTTTGACGTCTACCGCTCCGACCTAACAACCTTCCAGGTCACCTCATCAAATAACTTTAAGAAATTTTTCAAGCACATAGCCATTCTCAATATTCCTAATCAAACCCTGTATTTCCAAATTAATATACATTTTATCTTTCAGAATTTCTCAAGTAACGTATCTAACCCAGATGTTAAACTTACTGCTCCATAGTTTGAAGGCTATTTTTTAATCCTTCTTAAGTAAGGGCACAATATTTGATATCCTCCAACCTTCCAGGATCTCAACTCTGGGTAATGATGATCAAAACCATCAGCTCGGTCCCCCGCAAATGCTTCTCTAGCTCCTTACAGTGTTCTTGGATACATCTGGTAAGGAACGTGAGATTTATCCAACCTCAAACATTCTCGTACGTCCAGTACCTCCTATACTGTGATGTGGACTGTCCCTAAGAAATCACCACGAATTTCGCCTAGTTCTTAAGTATTCGTGTCTTTCTCCATGTTAAAAACAGAGGAGAAATTCAAAGTTTGGTAGAAGATTTGTAGCTCGGGTGGTCGTTGTTGTGGTTCCGTTCGCCGAGCTGGAATTTGTATTGCAGACGTTTCGTCCCCTGTCTAGGTGACATCCTCAGTGCTTGGGTACCTCCTGTGGAGTGCTTCTGTGATGTCGGAGGAATGCCGGAGGAAACGTCATAGAAGCGCTTCACAGGAGGCTCCCAAGCACTGAGGATGTCACCTAACCAGGGGACGAAACGTCTGCAACACAATTTCCCAGCTCGGCGAACATAAACACAACACAGAGGAGGAATATCCTTGATGATCTCGCCCATCTCTTATGGTTGCATACACACATGTCACTTTGATCTTTGAGAGGTCCTATTTTCTCACTAGTTGTTGTTTTTCATTCAATATCCTGAAGGAACCATTTTGGATTCGTCTTAATCTTCCCAGACCCCTTTCATAACCCCTTTTCGTCCTATTAATTTCCTTCTTCAGTAAATTCCTGTATCCCTTATATACCTCCAGGGATTCACATGATCCCAGCTGCCTGTAATGGAGCTGCTTTTTTTTCTGGTCAAACCTAAATATCTCTTGTCATCCAGTGTTCCCCATTCCTGCCAACTTTCCTTTCGCCCCCACAGTAACAAATAGACCTTGAACTCCAGCATCTCACGTTCCAAGGACTCCCACCTGCCAGCGGCCCCTTCGCGACACTGAACTATTCCAACAAATCCCCGCAAACTCCTACCTAATTCCATCTAAATTCATCTTGCCCCAATTTAGAACTTGAAGCTGTGGACCAGTTTTGTCTCTCTCCATAAATATGTGACAATTAATAGAATAATGGCCATTGGTTCCAGTGTGCTACCACACTGTCATCCCCGTCACCTGTTCTGTCTTATTTCCTAAGCGTAGGTCGAATTTTGCCCCTTCCCGAGTAGGCCCAACTACATACTGCTTGAGGGAGTTTTCCAGACGCAATTAATGGATTCCACCCCAACAAATCCATTAACGCTCTGGCAGTCCAAGTCAATGTTATAAAAATTAAATCCCCAATTATGACAATCCTTTTACTTCTGCATGTCCCACCTCTCTGCATGTATATTAGTTACTCTAATTCCTGGTGACTATTTCGGGTCCTATAGCACAGACCCTATAACATCACCATACACCTTCGTATTTATTAGCTCCAGTCACAAATCCTCGCTGTTTGATAAGCAGAAATGCCACACCCCCTCCCCTCTTTCCACCATCCATATCCTGCCTAAAGCAGCTATACCCTGGCACATTAAGCTACCAGTCCTATCCCTCCCTTAGCTATGTTTCTGTTATGCCTGTAATATCCCAGTCCCACATAGCTATCCACGCTCTGAGTTCTTCGGCCTTACCTGTCAGTCCTCTTGCAATGAAATAAAAGCACTTTAATAAAAACAGGAATTCTTGCTCCCTGTTGTTTTCCAGCCTGACCTGACTGTTCACATTACTTGGTCTGATTACTGTATCTCCTTCCAGCCTGGCACTTGCCTCCCTGCTCTTGAGGATCTCAAACCATGCCAATCTCTTTCAAACTCTCGCTTTGGAGCATGATCAAAACTGACGCCAGGATGTTGGTCACCCCTCCAGTGCTGGTGCCACCTGACCCTCTTAAACAGGTCAACTCTGTCACAGAAAAGACACCAATGATGTAAAAATCGGAGTGCCTCCCCTGCACCAATTCTTTAGCTATGCATGTATCTGCCATATACTTCTATTCTTACTTCCATGAGCTCATGAAACAGGAAGTAATCAGGAGATTACCACGTCGAGGTCATGGTTTTTAACTTTTATCCTAGCTCTCTGTAATCAATCTGGAAAACCTTATTCCTCTATCTACGTGTATCATTTGTGATGCCAACGTGCACAATGACTTCTGGCTGCTCACCCTCCCCCTTGACAACGTTCTGCAGCCGCTCGGAGATTTCCTGGACCCTGGCACCTGGGACGTAACACAACTTGCTGGGTTCCCATTTGAGGCCCCAGAATCTCCAATCTGTCTCTCCAACAATCGACTCTCCTATCTCTAAGACCCTGCTTAACTTTACCCTTTCCCGCTGTGCCCCAGAGCCAGTGGTAGTGCCACCAACCTGGCTATTGCTGCTTTCGCTTGAATGGTCGTTCCC
>NW_025213466.1:32890-33306 GCF_004010195.1 Chiloscyllium plagiosum | reverse complement strand
TGGCCATCAAGCTCACAGCCATCCTGCGTTTCTTCACCTGCAGCTCCACGCCAGGTGGTATCTGCAGAGTGTCAGCCTCTTTCCCACCAAGTGACTGTTCCGAGCAGTGGACATCAAGATTGGCACTTACAAATGCTTGGGTCCTGAGGAATCCTTGGATTTGCCTCAGTAACTGTGGTTCTCACACCTCCAGGGCAGTCCATGGCAGTGGTGGCTCTGGTGAGGATCATCTTGCCATTTAGCACTTTGCCCCATGTCCTGCACTTTGCTACATTCCCAGGATACCACTCCACTTCATATTTTATAGAATTTCTGGGAAGGGATCCAGGAAACACCAGTATGGGGTCTCCTCTTCCTGCTGCCTGTATGTCTTTGGTTCCTGTGTAACCCACATTCTCCCACCCACACACTCTCAC
>NW_025213466.1:0-20705 GCF_004010195.1 Chiloscyllium plagiosum | reverse complement strand
CTTTTGAGATTGATGCCATGTTCCTAACCTCCCTCCACTCCAGGTCCTGCACCCTAAAGCTACAGTCTGGGTTCCCATGCCCCTGCAGAGTTAGTTTAAACCCCCTCCAAGAGCACTAGCAAACCTCCCCCCAAGGATACTGGTGCCGTTCAGGTTCAGGTGTAGACCATCCTGTTTATAGAGGTCCCACCTTCCCCAGAAAGAACCCCAGTTATCCAGATACCGGAATCCCTCCCTCCTGCACCATCCCTGTAGCCACGCATTTAACTGTTCTCTCTCCCTATTCCTCGACTCTCTATCACATGGCACCGGTAACAAACCAGAGACAATAACTCTGTTTGTTCTGAGCTTCCAACCTAGCTCCCTGAAAGCCTGCCTAACATCCTCAGCCCTCCTCCTACCTATGTCGTTGGTGCCAATGTGGACCACGACTTCGGGCTGCTCCCCCTGCCCCTTAAGGACCCGGAAAACACGATCAGAGACGTCACGTACCCTTGCACCTGGGAGGCAACATACCAAACACGAGTCTCTCTCGCCCCCACAGAACCACCTATCTGTGCCCCGAACTATCGAGTCCCAAATAACTATTGCTCTGCTCTTCTCCACCCTTCCCTTCTGAGCAATGGGGACAGGCTCCGTGCCAGAGGCCTGAACCCGATTACAGGCACCCTCCTTCGAGATTGATGCCATGTTCCTAACCTCCCTACACTCCAGGTCCTGCACCCTAAAGCTACAAAGTCATTCTATCCATTTGTAACAGATGTTTTTTAAAATGTATTTACCTCAATGTAGATATACTTGTTGTTTAATCAAATGGCCTCATGAAATGTCAACAATTGATTCAATTTTAAATCAATTTCCCTTCAAATACTATGATCTACCACCGAGTAGACAGTTTAGGGTACGAGTGAGAAGGTTCTCTGCCATAAAGTTTTATTTAAGGTAAAGTTGCATTGTTATTTAAATCATTGATGCTATAAATAAAGTAAAACAGTGATAGGTAGACCCCCCTGCCGTGCATTTGCATTACTTAATGTGTCCTTTTACATTGATGATGTTGTCCCCTTCATTATCTGAAATATTTGATCAACAAGCACAATCCTGTCCCATAGGTGGTGCCAGTTAATAAAAAGGTTTGCTGTACTTAAATGCTGTCACATTAGAATGTACATGAAGTGCCCTTTTTTGATCTGGAGCTGTTATTGCTACAAATATCATTGGTTTCGCCTGCAAAATCTGAAATCTTAAAATACATTCCTTAACAAAAAAATCTGCCTGGCTCACAATTAATTTAATTAATCATCTTTGCACTCAAAAGATCTCAGGTCCCAAATCTTGGATCAGTATCATTTTAGCCCACAGTAAGATGCATTAATTAATAATATTTTACCTTTTGATTAGCCATGTCAGTTAATTCCACAAAACCTTTGAGTTTAACATCATAGTCTCTCATTAGCTTCCAATGATCTCCATCAATTCCAACACCAACCTTCTTAATTGCTTCATCTTCTAGCAACCTTTTGAGTCCACTTGGAAATCCTAAAACCAAATTTACGTCATCAATACAGATTCAACTCATTTGGTAAATGATGAGCTACTGCCTAGAATCCACAACACTCTTGGTCCACAAGGTTTTTCAAGGCTTCTGCCAAATCAGTACCTTTCAAGAATAAAATCTTTTTAGAAGATCCATTTTGCAAACAAAGTCAACAAAAGAAATGAGCGAGAATTATTACTACTGATGCCAGCAGTATCCCTATTACCAAGAATGAGAACGCAAAATCAATGTATTGCTTTTACCCATCTCCAAAAAGAAAGATACAATGTATTGCACTAAGGCAAGGTCATCTGCAGGTGGCAGCACTACTGATGTTGAAGAGGAGTGAAACCCTGCACCCTCCCAATGAGATCTAACAAATTATTTTCCCCACCTAGCCATAAGATGCACATTATTTTGTTACCATGTTTAAACGTGGAAGGAAGAGAGTGACACATTAGTTAAATTAGAAAAAACAAAAAGGTGAGAACACCTTGAGTTGGACAGTAGCTATGGACAGAGAAACAGTTAGCGTATCAAATAAATGACTTTTCATCAGAACTAGGAAAGAAAAAAAATATGGTATAGTGTTACTTTTATGATGTACGAAAGAGCTTCCAGCACCCGCCCACTGCCTTCATGACAGGGAGGGGGAGAAATGAAGGAATAAAAATACTATCATATGCTGACCTGACATGGAAGAGATATGGAACAGGTAGCACTTTTTCTCAGAAGCACACAGCTGAATAAGTGCAACTTTTCCAACTTTTCCTTTTATATATGTCGGAGGCCACTCTATGTCAAATCCGATTGCTGATTGCTTCGTAATAAAAGACCTAAAATAAAGAAATGTGCAATTAACTTTAAAAAAGATAACATTTATAATCCGTAAATATTAAACATCTAAAATTAAAATCTAGAAAATGAGAAACTCATTCATAGGACCTAGCCTTTGAAAATATAAAGTATTAGAAGGTATAACCAACATTCATATATAGGTAATTCCATTTTTATTATCTGTTCTTATTCCATCTTATTATCGTAAACCTTGAGCACATTTGCCCTGCTTAATGTCTGCTTTAGTCATCTACCCCTCCATCCCCTATGTTTACTTAAACCCTCTCCCACATCTAATTAACCTTCCTCATATACCCATTCTGATGTCTTTTAAATGCTGTAATTGTACCAGCCTCCACCACTTCCGCTGGTAGGTCATTCCATACACACATTAACCTCTACAACATTTAAAAGGTATATGGATGGGTGTATGAATTGGAAGGATTGAGAGAGATACGGGCCAAGTGCTGGCAAATGGGACTAGATTAATTTAGGATATCTGGTCAGCATGAACGAGTTGGACTGAAGGGTCTGTTTCCATGCTGTACATTTCTATGACACGATTCCTTGCAAGTCACTCAAAGGTGAGGTAAATCTGTACAGTTCAGAATAATGTTAATTAGATGTGGGAGGGTTTGACATTCACATATAGGTATTCCCAATTCTGACAGTGCATGAAGTTACGATTATTAACATCCAAGGCTTTTTCTCTTTGGTAAAAGAAATACACTTTTTGGTGAAGGGAAAAAGAATGAAGGAGCATGGTGCACAATTATTTCTCTCACACACTGATTATTTGCCCCTCTTCTGGTCACACTCACATAGCTCACAACTGAAGGGACCAAAAAAACACGATCTCAGACCTGCACCAGTGTGACATTAGCAAATACCTAAACCAACAATGACAGCAGCCACATGATGGCTGCACCCATGGCCTTCTTTTAATTCCACTGAGGAGAGGTCACATTTTGATTGATATCACTAGCTAATGAGTGAGTAGCTCCTGGTTCGCCAAACTTAAGAAACAACAACTAGGAGATGATGTAAATACCAATTGTTGTGTTTCATTCAAGCTAGTACACAAGAAACATAGAACCATTTAGCTTACACGTGACAAAGTATAGCTTTCTTTCAGAAATCTTACCTTAAATCTTCTGATAGGAAAGAACAGTCATTTGCTTCATAACTGCATACAATGGAACCAGGAAACTCCAAGAAGGGAAGTTTGTCCTCTAGAGCATTTTTCTTGGTAGAAGAAACCTGGAATACAAGAAAAGATTCTTTTTTTCCCCCTGTTTTTAAATAGAAGCCTACTCGTCATGCCCTCCAACAAAACCATTCCTAGTAGTGTAGAGATATCTTCTCTCTCAGAGTAAGCCTGTACTATGGTTCCCTACAGAGCTGCTGTAACTGGGTCTTAAATTGCCAAGAGGAGAGACTCAGTTGTTTTCACACCACAAGTTCAGTTAATTCATGCAAATTTTCTTCTTTCAAAACAACATATAAAGAGCAGTTTAAAAAACGCCTGGGGCAAAAGGTGGCTGCTTCTTCATGGTTGTGAAGCAATTTTGCCCCGTATAGACTCCAAATATCACAGCGAAGTAGCTAGAGAAGTAGCTGAAATGGTGGGCAGTTGCAGATAAAGTTGAGTTTCAGTTGCACTAAATTTTTGCCCTCGAGAGGCTGAACAGGCTGGGGCTGCTTTCCCTGGAGAGTCAGAAGCGGAGGGAGAACCTTTTAGAAGTTTATAAAATCATGAGGGGTATGGATAGGGTAAACAGACAAGATCTTTTCTCTGGGGTGGGAGAGTCCAGAACTAGAGGGCATAGGTTTAGGGTGAGAGGGGAAAAACTGCCAGAGGAAGTGGGTGGGGGGGGGTGGGGGGGGGAGGAAGAGAGCTGGTACAATTACAACATTTAAAAGGCATCTGGATGGGTTTATGAATTAGAAGGATATGGGCCAACTGCTGGCAAATAGGATATCTGGTTAGCATAGACAAGTTGGACCGAAGGGTCTGTTTCCATGCTGTACATTTCTATGTCACTATTCCTTGCAAATCACTCAATGGTGAGATAAATCTGTACAGTTCAGAGGAATATTAATTAGATGTGGGAAAGGGTTTAAATGAATATAGCACGGGATGGAGCAGTCGATGACTAAAGCAGACATGAGCAGGGAAAATGTGCTCTAGGTTTACAGCAATAAGATGATGGAATAGGAACAGATTGCCAGCCCATGTAAAAATGATCAATGATTTCAAAAGGAAATTGTGTTGACATTATTGTATAAACCTGCGTGGCTATGGGAATAGTGCTGGGAAAACAAAACTGTCTGGTAATTCTGCAGGGAGCCAACATGGATTCAATGGGTTGAGTGGTCTCCTTTTGTACCATAATCCAACAAGTCATTAATGTTTGCCTAAAACAAATTCAAAATAACTAAGTCTTTTCTTTCAAAAAGAACACAGTCATGCAAGACAGGGAAGAAAAATCAATTACTCCCGTATACCTTTTGCTGACTTTCAGCTTCTTTTATTTCTTCTGACTCCATCCATTCTGGTAGTTTACGCTGCTGATCAGTCATCTTCTCACCATTTACATGCATCCTTTGGAAAACTTTCTGCTGAGGCACAAAAAAAAAAGTTTTCTATGCATAATACTCTGATAAAACAGCAGATCTTAAAAGTAAATCCTAGGGAAAGAATCTGGCAAACACATGCAAGTTAACAATCTCATATTGTGATCAGTTTCTACTCTCCATTGAGCACAAGAGAATGGATGTCAGATTTCAAGAATATAAAACTTCAAGTGCTTGTTTTGTCATATCATAATGGAGCTGCCATTTCAAATTTGACCGTATATTTTCCAGTATCTCAAACTGATTGCTTAACAATGTCCCAGAAGCAAGTGAATAATCATTTGTACTTATTCCAAACTTCAACAGCTGGTTATTTACAACAGTGACCAGTTTTCAACACCAAGATATTTAAAGTAGGTTACTGGTGCTGTTCATCGTTAAAAACTCACGTGACAATTTGACCATTGAGGGCTTTGGTAGGATTATGGGGGTGTGCCAGTGACTGACAAGGTCAATCTTCCCCCAACAGTCTCCGTTGCAAATAGGACCACAAATGATTCAATTTTAAGCAAGTTGACACCTCAGGATTTTCTCTTACATTATCCAATCCAGCGCAAGCTTTTTCCAGGGACCAAAGTCCATATCAAAACACCTAAGTGATGTCTTTAGTGTGTCTTTATAGCACTCCAGGCCCAAGCCCTCCACAGAAGGTCTGCTTTGAGTGTCAAGCATTCCAGCTTAAATGACTGGCCTAACCCAGATGTGAACACTGCAATATGAAGTGTCTGCTTGGCATGCTAACTCAGTTGAGTACCTCAGTGTTTTGTATTTTCTCCCGCCACTGATCTTCAAAAGCTTCCAAAAACTCACATGAATGAGGTTGAACTTCATGACGCAGATACACAGTCCAAGTATCGCATGCATACAGCACAGCAGGCATTATCACTTTGTTTGTTAGGCAGATTCACACCTCCTCATCCCCAGACTAATGCTAAATCTCTGAAGGCTACACCTGCTCTGACAATTCTTGCATATATCCCACCAACATAGAAAGGTCAAGAAACTTTGCAGCCGAGATAACTGAATGGTTGACGAGTTCTGGTCATGGACTGAAATTTTGGGTTCAGGAAAGAGCTTTCCTGAAAAAGGTTATTACAATCAACAGAATGAAAACTGAAGTAATGTCAAGCTAAAGTGTTGCCTGCATTAGAAAACACGTTTGTGTTGCATTGCATGTTCTCAGCAAACAGGAATTTATGAAGTCCATGGAGACAGATCTTTGCCTAAAGTATATTACAAGCAAATAGACTCTAGAAACAATCATGAACCATCACCATGTAACTCCACTAATTAAAACTCTAACCCTTTATAAATACTGCCATACACAAACACAGGCAGGGAAAAAAAATGGGTGCTATGGGTGAGGAAAAGACTGGAAGCAGTTCAGTGGTTGTTCTTGTGATGATTCTTGTGCTGATCAAAACGCTGCTTCTTGGTCTTGATTGTATAGGTGTTTTCAATGGTTTGCAGGAGGAAGAGGGTGACTGATTTAATGTTCAAGATGCCTCAGACTTATTAATTATAAGTTGCAGCTGACAACAACTGAAGGAAAATGAACCGTCTTTCTTCATGCTTCAAATGCTTCTTTTTACTGTAGAGAACAGAGACAGCTTCTGAGTTGGTAGTGATCTGATGGTTCTCATTACGTTCACAGTCCCAAAATGTTCAGCTGCCGGGAAGCCAATCACACAGTTGCTGGCAGGCCGAAGGCCTCAGTCATCGATAACTGGTTGCTAGTCTAGACCAATCAGCTACTTGTTACTCAGTAATTCTCCATTTGTACACTCTTGGCTCCAGCTCACCTGCAAACTACACGTCAACTACTAAACTAAAGCAAAGAACTGTGGATGCTGGAAATCCGAAACAAATAGAGAAATTGCTCAAGAAACTCAGCAGGTCTATGAAAGCAGAGTTAACATTTCAAAGTCCAGTGACCCTTCTTCAGGACAATTCTGAAAAAGGATCACTAGATGTATAAAGTCATTTTTTTCTCTCCACAGATGCTGCCAACCATGCTGAGTGTGTCCAACTATTTCTGTTTTTGTTGCATGTCAATTGCTTCTTGAACAAGCAAGTGTATAAACAGCATTAACAATTAACATCAAATTACTTGCTTTCAAAAAGTGCTGTAATCCCTCAATAATCCTTCATTTTTAAAACAGGTACTTTCCCATTTCAGTCCATAACCATAAATACAAAAACCTTGAAAAAAAAAACGTTATTTGCACCACTGTGATTCACCACTGTGAATTTCAGTGGACAGTCAAATTTCTCAATTACCTGTCACAGGGCCTAACGACTAACATGACGGGACCTTGCTCAGGTCCACAAATATGGTGCAGAGATCAGTGTTCACCTTTGCAAGCAGAAAGGAACTCCCTCATCTTTCAACAGTCAGAGGAATCTTATTCTTCTCTGACAAAATATTCACCATAATTCTTCTGACCCACCTCGCATAACATCTCAACCAGGATCTGCTGCCAGACCATTAGAGCAATATCATAAAAGGTTGAGGAACCACTGAAATGGTGTCAGCATTTAGAAAGCTCCAATAAAAAAAAAACAGAATATGAATCTCCATAGCATGCTAGCTGGGAATACGAACATGGGTAGGTAAAAACCCAGTACCGCACATACATTTACTAAACAATAGGAATACAGCAATTGCTTGACAAAAAACAAAATGCAGGCTATCCAACTTGCCTTCCACTACCCTCGTAATCACATTATAAGACAATAGGGAAGCTGTCACGCAATCCTAACAGTCCCAGACATGAGACAAGGAAAACCATGTCATGGTCAGCTTTGACAGCCACAGGTCTAAGGTCTCCTTTTCCTCCCAAATGTACTACGTCCACTCCATGCCATATCTCCAATCACACAAATACCCTGAAATACATCTCAACGTCCTAATTTGTGTGAGAAACCAAGTTTTCATTTAATGAATTCATGCTAATGCACGTGGAAAGCTTGGGGCAACTGCTGCCTAGATGCAGCGGGGAAAGACCACTGTCTGAGGTATTCCTGCTGAAGGTAAATGTGGGTCCATCCAGTTATCAGACCCTTCTAGTATCCCGATTATATGTAAATGATAGTCTTGTATGTGTAAGACAGGTCTTTGGTTTGCTTGTTGGATAAGAGTCAAACTCCAATGCTTGCTCCTTCCTATGTTAGCGACTGTGTGCATCAATATAAAGATTTTTTTAATTAACAAAAGTTTTGAAATAAAAAAAAATAGGTCGCGGCTTCAGGGCTAGGGCCGGTTTTAAGAGGGGGAACAATTTCACTAAAAGCTCTTGGCCCACAGGATGATGTCTAATATTTCCACCATCTCCCTAGAGATCCATAAATAATTGCACAGTGTATATCTTGTACTCATCAGAACAAGTGAAGGGTTTGTGGCAACTAAGAACTTCTGTTGCAGAAAATCAGCTCCAGAAGCTGCAGCTGACTGTGCCTTTGGCTTCAAAGCATTTCATAAATTAGAATGGCTCCTTTTTGTCAATAACTTTTCATTTCCCTACATTTAATTGATCAGCTGAACTACACTCTACGCAGTGATTATAGTCATGCTGTCCAAATCACACAGTGATCAAAACGTAGGCTGTGGTATGGGTTTTCAAGAACAGTTGATGGAAAAGCATTAACTCTGAACTAAATTTCAATAAAATTACATGTTTTTTCCACAAAACCTTCAGGGAATTTAGGTTCTATCACTTGTCAGGAAATGCTGCAAATGCTACAATCCCCATGATTGTCATTATGCAAGTTCCTAAAAATTGTATATAAAGAACTGGCTCAGACTTTCAAAAAATGCTGCACTGCGTATTTATATAATTAAGAAAGTGGCAATTAAAGTCTTTGCTAGATAGCAAGCCCATGCCAGATAGTAAAGTGCAGAATCAAGGCTGATATTTTGGTTGAGCGCTTTTAAAGGTGCCATTTTCAGATCGGACAGTAACCAAACCTCAACAAGTCAACTTTAAAGATTTAAAGAGCAGGGGAATTTTCATGTCCTGGTCAACAGTTGTGCTAAAGAGCAACTAGCATTCACCTAAGGATAAAAGACAAGAAACCAGTATAACATGTCTGAGAAATGGCACTCCCAACAGTATTGCAAGGAAATGACAGCCAGACTAATGTGCTGAATGAAGCCTCAGAAGTGAGATTTGAAGCTACAACCTTCTGATGAGACAAGAGCATTGCCATTGATCTGAAAGACAACAGATTTGCTGATCATACTACTCTACTCCTGGAACACTAGTTGTTGTTGTTGTGTCCAGGAGACTTGACCAACAGTCTGCAGAAACAGTTTACAGTGACCAATTTTACTACTGCCTGCAGGAGCCAGAAGAATAAAAAAGGCTTGCATTTATTATACTGCATTTTACTCCTTCTGGAAACCCTAAAATGCTTTACAGCCAAACCATGTTGTTCAAAGTAAGGTGACAGTATAGGAATCAGCAGTCAATTTGTACACAGCAAAGTCCTACACGTAACAAGCATATAATTATAAATTAATTTGAATTAGTGACTTTAGCAGGGCAATAAAATTTAATTAGGCCACATTCATCTGAAAGGATATGTGAGACCTGAAATAAACATCTTTTCAGAATGGCAGCATCCCATCAGTACTGGATTATGTGTAGGATTTGATTCCATGATTGTGTGACAACAGTACAACCCAACTGGTTGTCTGTGTATGATGACCTGGAGATTTTAGAAACAGGAGTAGCACATTCAGCCCATCCACCTTGTTCTATCATCCAATAGGCTCAGGATTGATCACAGGTCTTCATGGCACCTTCTTGCCTGTACCATGATTCAGGCTTGAATACAAGTAAAACCAAAAGAACTGTGGATGCTGTAAATCAGAGACAGAAATAAATTGCTGGAAAAGCTCAACAGGTTTGGCAGCATCTGTGGAGAGAAATCAGAGTTAACGTTTCAGGTTGAGTGACCTTTCTCTGTACCATCAGTTCTGAGGAAGGGTCAGTTAAACCAAAATGGCAACCTTCAATAGAAGTAATTGTTCTACTTCAGCTACTCTTTGTTGCGGAGAATGCTGACCTACCAGGAGAAAAAAAAAATTTCATCTCTTAAATGGGAGACCCCCTAACTTTTCAATATAAGATGAAATGAGCACTCGATTTGCCACAGCATACAAGGTTGCAGGCATAAAATAAAGTTAGAATAGATAGCTACTTAATGATCAGAGTGAACACGATGGGCCAAAGTGCCTTCATCCAGGGTGTAAAAACTACAACTCTCTCATTTCATTCCAGAAATCAGCTGAGTGAAACTCCTCCGAGGCACTTATAACATAGCCAGTTCTGTTATAGCACAGTAGTTCTGTTCTCATGCAACCCCATGTTGTAAGAAAGTTATTAATAGCAGTACCATTTAAATTAATGAGGCCAGAACCACATTATAACCAATACACACTTTAAAAGTTCATGCGTTAGAAACAGCGTCCCCAATTCATCAATCATGTTATAGCAAATTTGCATTAATGAAACACATCATTGCATAACAACCTGCAAGTACATCTCTCAAACTGAAGCGTACACTGCCTTCGAAGTGTGGTCTCACCAATGCACAGTACAGTTGTCACAAGATATTCCTATTTTTACCCTCCAATGCAATAAACTTCAAACGCGCAGATAAACCTGCAACAGTAGTAGATTCGCCAACTTTAAGGGCATTTAAATGTTCATTGGATAGACATATGGATGAAAATGAAATAGTATAGGATAGATGGGCTTCAGATGGTTCCACAAGTCAGCGCAACATCAAAGACCAAAGGGCCTGTACTGCGCTGTAATGTTCTATATAAAACAATGCAGGTGTTGCCCTGCAGAAAGAGTCAAACAGAAAGTTAAAAATCACACAGCACCAGGTTATAGTCCAACAGGTTTAATTGGAAGCACTAGGGTTCAGAGCACTGCTCCTTCATCAGGTGGTTGCAGAGTACACAACTGTAAGACACAGAATTTATAGCAAAAGTTTACAGTGTGATATAATTGAACTTATACTTTGAAAAATACCTTGATTGTTTGTTAAGTCTCTCGTCTGTTAGAATGACCATGTTGGTTTCATATGTAAATCACAAAACTCAGTGCTTCCAATTAAAACTGTTGCACTATAACCTGGAGTTTTGTGATTTTTAACTTTGTCCACCCCAGTCCAACACCGGCCCCTCCACATCATGAAGACCATCAAACAGAAAGTGAAGTTAACTCTGCGCCTGAGGCCAGCAGGAAAGAAGTTAGCACACAATCCACTCTACACACTAAAACAGCACGACAACAGTTTACCGGCTCAAAGAGGAGCAGCTAGCCCAGACCCTGAAGGGTGTTTACTCTCTCCCTCAGGGCCCCAGGACACAGAGTCTGCAATCACTCGCTCAGCCGCCATCTTCGCGCGCTCCACGTGACCAGAGCCTGGATCGACCACCCATCACTCGATTGGTGAGGATTCGCCCCCTCTAGAAATACGAAGGATGACAACAAATATTGTGAGCGGCATCGCCGGCACCATCTGCCTTGCGACCATCTGCAGTAACGGGTAGAAAAAGCAGTGTGTTTGTTTTTCTGGAAAAAAGGTACCCCGGTACTTCGATCGAGCACTCGGCGTACGATTAATTGTGTCTACATTTTACACGCTGACTGAAGTCCCCGCCTACACCACGCCCCGCCCTTCACGGCCAGGCCCCGCTCCAGTGCCATCTAGTCCCGCCCATTCACGCTCAGTCACTGTCCACTGTGCCATCAGTCCCCGCCCCTTAACTTCAGTCCCCGCCTCTTAACTTCAGTCCCCGCCCCTGCACTATCAGTCTCCTCTCAGGTACCGTCCGTCACGCTATACGTCCAGCCCTACATTCCCCGCCCCCTCCGTTCCTCGAGAGCCCGTACATCCAGCCAAAGCCCCGCCCCCGAACCGCGGGTTCAGACCCCGCCCCTTTCCCCTCTCCGGGTGGGGGGCAGCGGGTCGTCATGGTGATGTGGGCGTGCCCTCGCTATCTCCCCGCCCACGCCCCGCGCGCAGCCGCAGGAGTCTGCACACTCGGGTCTCGCGAGCGTTGGCCGTTGGACAGCGGTTGGTTTCAGGCGGGCCGGGGGGGCCGTCTCTCATGGCGACGACCAGCGATCGGGAACGGGCCAGCGGGGAAACGGACGCCGATCTTCACCTTTTAACGGCGGTATCCGCCGTCGCCGTACCTCCCGAGGAAGCGGTAGTGGAGGAGGAAGAGGAGGAGGAAGGGGATGTTGAGGCGTCCCGACCGCCCAAGGCGAGGGATCCGAGCCCGGCCGCCGGCCCGCCGCCGCCTCTACTCGAGACCCAGGAGCTGGCCTCCAAGCGGGTGGACATCCAGAACAAGCGCTTCTACCTGGACGTGAAGCAGAACGCCAAGGGCCGCTTCCTGAAGATCGCCGAGGTGGTGGGCTCGGCAGGCCGCAAGAGCCGCCTCACCGTCTCCATGCCTGTGGCGGCCGAGATGCGCGACTACCTGGGGGACTTCATCGAGCACTACGCCCAGCTCGGGCTGGCCGGCGGCGGCGGGGGAGGAGGAGGCCTGAGGCGACGGCGGAGGCAACAGGAGGAGGACGAGGAGGCGGCGGTGGTGCAGCAGCAGCAGCAGCATGTGGCGCCGGCCCAGCCCGAGGCCCAGGCCCAGCCTCAGCGGGTGCTGAAGAGCGAGTCCCTGGTGCGGGAGAACCGCAACGAGGAGGCGGCGGTGGTGCAGCAGCAGCAGCAGCATGTGGCGCCGGCCCAGCCCGAGGCCCAGGCCCAGCCTCAGCCTCAGCGGGTGCTGAAGAGCGAGTCCCTGGTGCGGGAGAACCGCAAGTACTACCTGGACCTGAAGGAGAATCAGCGGGGCCGCTTCCTGCGCATCCGCCAGACCGTGAGCCGAGGCTCCCCCGGCTGGGGCTACTCCGCCCAAGGCCAGAGCCAGGCCCAAGGCCAGACCATCGCCCTCCCCGCCCAGGGCCTCATCGAGTTCCGGGACGCCTTGGCCCGGCTGATCGAGGATTATGGAACTGCCCCGACATCGGCGGCGGCAGGGGTTGGAGGGGGAGGCCTGACAGACGAGGCCGGCGCTCCGGGGCCGCTGGAGCTGCCCGAGGGCATCTCGGTGCCGGTCGACAACAAACGCTTCTTCTTCGACCCGGGCTCTAACCGGTACGGCGTGTTCCTGCGGCTGAGCGAGGTGAAGCCCTCGTACCGCCACTCCATCACCGTGCCGTACAAAGCCTGGGCCCGCTTCGGCGACAACTTTCTCCGGTACGCCGAGGAGATGAGGGCGATCCAAGAGAGGCGTAGGGACAGGCGGGCCGAGCTGAGCCGGGAGGTCGCCGCTGCTGCCGCCGCAGACGGTGTCCAAGAAGAAGAGGAGGAAGATTGACATCGCTTTCTCACCTTCCGAGACAGAAGGTGCTGGAAAGAGCTCAGCAGGTCTGGCAGCATCTGTGCATCGAGAAGCGGCGTTACCGCTTCGATCCAGTTTGTCTCTTGGAACTCTGTTCCTGTGATAACATCACCCTCGTCCTATCGCCACACATCCTAATGCTTTATCTCTCCATGTTACCAGTACCAATATTTAGGGTTTTAACACAATGCAATATCACCCCCCCCCCCCCCCGATTCAGTCATCTCCCATTCCCTCCCCCCAGCCCCCCACTTAATCCCCTGTGTTCCCCCGCAATTCTCAGTCGGCATCTTGCAGCATTCCACTCTGAGACGAAGAGTCAGGTGTTTTATGACCAGTAGTGACATGATTAGCCGAAATGCCGCCTTTGCTGTGAAACTCTCAGTTGGCACATGTAGCCCCACCTCATCTCCCAAATTCTCAATCAACGTCTCGCAGCCTTCCAGTCTTTTGGTCAATGTCTTAAAGACTCCAACTCCAATTCTCAGCTTGCATATTCCCTAGCAGGTTCATTTTCCACTGCTCCCCAATCATTTCTCAAAGCAGAAGTAGATGTGGCGTTTGCTATGCCGTGCAACAACTGTCTCCACTCGAATTTCTCTCTCACTTGCCCTATTCCTTCGTGCCCTTAGAAATATAACATCTGTCTCAGCCTTAAATATGTTCAATGTAGCTTGGGTAGAAAATTCCAAAGATTCACAACTTTCTGCGTGAGAATAGTTCTGAATTACTGGCTCCTTGTCATGAAACTGTTCTCTACCTCCCCCCCCCCATGATCTAGATTTTGCAGCAGGATATCATGTCAATGTCTACCCTGCAAGTCACTATCTTGCATGTTTCAGTCATTTAAAGTCAGAGACTATAGATTCATTTAGTCAACCCAACCCATTCTATGGACAGAGATGATATACCTTCTTTGTCTGACATCCAATTCAAATATTTTTCCAGATCATCTTCCCCTTCACCACAATTTATCATTTTATCCCCTAGATCATTGCTGTCTCCCCTCTCCGTCTTGCCTCCTTTTGCTAATCATCTACCTCACTACCCAGGTCGTTATCTCATTTTCCCCACCTCATGGATAATTTTCTCTCATTCTCCCCAAATTGTTGTTTTGTCATCTTGTTGTCTTCATAATGGAGCAGCACCATTATCCCATCTCCCAACGTCGCCATTATCTTCCTGTCTCCCCAAATTATTATTGTCTTGCCACACTGCCTTCTGCATACCACCTTCACCCACAAGCCATGCCAAATGCTTGCATGTGCAATGCAGAAAAATTATCTGGCCTCCATTTCATTCCATCGGATCATTCCTTGGAAAAACAAATTGGTGTTTGGATTTGTGCTTGTTTCGGCTTAAAATGAGCTGGAGCTTGCTGTACTTAATATTACATTTTAAAACAAAACTCTCCAAACAAGATTTCAGAATTTTTAAAAATTATACAAACAAGAAGCACTTTTAATATAAATGTAGTTGCTTTATCTTTTTGAGTGCAAACAGAAGTAGACTAGAATCTCAAAACTGTCTATGGAAAAAAGATGTGTACACCTATTCTCAATGAACAGCCACAGCTGCTGTGAGTAAAGTTGTAGCAACTTAATTCATTTGAATAACACTAATGAGCTGCACACCCATTCTATCTTTGAAAAAAATCCACCTTTTTAAAAAGCTTTTAAACTATTGAAGCCTTTGTAATTGCCATTTGTGGCAATTTAAAATTCAAGTCTTCTAAAAATTCGAATCAGCACAAAGTGTGGTATACATTTGCATGTACTATATATGAAATATTTAGTTCACCAAAAATTGATCAGTACTTTCTAGACTATTACATACTGAATCTATTACATACTGAATCTACAATGTGTACCATATTCAGAAAACATCTATTCTCATCCCCATTGGAAAAAAATGGGGTTCAAAGGTAGGCAATAACTTGTTAGATAGTTCAGTTTAGCTTGTCTGATGCACTTTATTCCAGTTATAACCAACATGACGAAGTGCATTATAGATATGTTGTTCCATACTTCTATTGAATAACCATGAGAAATAAATCACAGACCAGTGTGCCATAGGATTATCTCCAAACAAGAAAAAACTGTCCAATCTGAATTATAAAAATGTGTAAAATTATTCCTCTTTATTGAACATGGTTTGAGGGGACAGAAAAAAGTAGTTACAGGATCTGATAGAGAAAATAACTGTGACAAATATTTAATAGCCTATAATTTTTTTGCACTTTTGAAGAATCAAAATTGGATGCTGCTCTACTCTCCATGTATTAACTGGGGACAACCATTCTATAAATTTTTTTATGCACAAAAGCAGACCAGTGTAGTGCCTGTTTCTCATCTAAACAAAATGGCAAACTTGCAATCATTTCACTTGGCTGCTAAACATAATACTTAACAGTAAATATCAGCAATTATTATAACATGAATAGCTGTGCTGCAGTTATTTTTATAAAGATGTAGACCATGGGTATGCCTGCAGTACTGGGTTCAAGGCAGTTAATCCTCTGCTTCGTCAGAAAAGTATAGAACTTTTGATAATATTACTGGCATTACTGGGGATTTTTCAGATTTGTGGATGTACCTGTATTATGACTACGGTACTCCCACGCAGGTTATTCTGTAGTATTATGACAGCTTTTTGCACTGACCTAATATCAACAGCACATGATGTAATTTTATAACATCAGTTGAAATTAATTCTGTTTTGTGTATTTGCCAAGCTGCATTACTGTGTACTATAAAACTAAATGCACTGCAAGGCATTAGCAATCGTTTTTATAACATGCAGAAAAGACCTGGAGATATTTGGAAAATAATTACCTCTAACTAGCAGAGCTGACAGATCACCTGTAACGTAGCCTTCATTTTGCTGAAGTCCTCCATCCCTTGCGTTTTAAACCTTGCATGAGACAATCATGAAGCTATCCAAGCACTTCACCATGACTGTTGTAAATGTGTAAATTTATTCACTGACAATCAATGTCATTTTGTTATAACTTAGTTGAACTCTGCCTGTTACATTTTCTCCCTCCTACAAAGTCTGTATTTTGCAGATAATATTACCCTTTAGCTCCTGTTAGAAAGTTGCAAATAAACTGAATTTAGAAAGTTAACATTTATTTATTGATGCAAATTGCAAGGAGGATAAAGGAGGGAAGTGGTCCAAAACGCAGATTCATAAAGCTGTGTAGTCAGTTTACCTCTTGAAAACAAAGTCTTGCTTGTCTCCTAAAAGGACACCTTAGCATGTTTCACTTCTCATCTATTTATTTCAAGCTTGAGATCAGTCTCTTCTGATTTAGTGATATAATGATTTATAATCCACAGTAATGCTGCAGTAAAGCCGTCCTTGAAATTAAAAGGTGCTACTCTTAACCTGTTTGCATCATGGAGAATGTATTGCACATGGGCACTGTGCAAGTGATGCTTCTTTGTGCCTTTAGTCATGTGCAAATTTGTGATACAATCAAAATCAGAGTAGATAAGCTATCTAGATTAAAATGATAAAGTTTTTCAGTGTGCTAGGTTTGTAGAATTACAGCCCCCATGAAATTTCCATACAGCGAAGGTGATTGTGAATGATTGCAGTACAATCATAAATGAGGACTACAAATGTGTATAAATTACCATTTTTACATTGTATGGTATAGAATTTGCTAAAGGTCGTTAGCAATAGATCTTATGAAGGTAAGTCTTTTTACAAATTAGTTATCACTGATCTGACTCCTAATTTAGTTAAGTAAATTAGCTGCAGAATAATGGTCACAATTTTGTGATTGTGATGGTACAACCCAATAATCAGTCTATCCACCTGTACTATCAACTGTATAAAGATATTCTATTTATGACTGTCCAGTAGTACTTAAAATTCTCATTTTAAAGCTCCATCTTATTTTTCTTCCATGACTGTTCATCTTCCTATTTACTAAGATATTGTACAAGTAGGATTCCAAGCATTACCAATCTTTTGAAGCTAAAATCTAGTAACCATTAAAAGCTACAGTGGATACATTTAGTTACTTCGTTTTTTTGCAATTTTTGTTTTACTTGCTGTTCTGTTTCAGCTTTAGGATTGTATATGACTTTAATGACATTCTCAGTTGGTAAATTAGCTACCTTGTGATTGGGGGCGGGGGTGGTGATAGATTTTGTTTCCAAGTATTCTCCTTGTAATGCGTTGGACTAAAACATTGCATGCTATCGATCAGCCTAATTCGTTCAATTGTGTTCAAGAATCTCAGTAGTAACTAAGTCACATAGGAGACTGGAGCACTTTTAGTTCTCTGACCTGGGTCTGAAGGTATCTCAAATGAGTGAAAATGTAAATTCTCACATCTTTAAAGATTCACATTAAATTTACATAATTTTGACTGTGCATTGACCACACAAATTGATAATTTCCCTTTTTGTGGAAGATATAGAAAGGTGTTATTTTGTAACATTTCTACAGTCAATTAAGGCTTACGGATGTAAAAGAAATGTTGAAGCAGAATAAAACATTTGTTCTGCATCAAACCTGTGCAATAGCCGAGATGGGAGGAATTTATGCTGATACTAGGTGACAGAATTGCAAGGATTTATATTTCTGGTCTTCATATAAACACACTTGACTTGCTGACTGACTTCTCTCCCAAAACGTATTACGGGTAGGATCTGGTAATGGTCCAGCACGGTATCACAGGAGCTTTGTAATTCTTCACTCCTTCCAACTAGTTTTGATTGCACAGCATACAACGCTCTGAATATTAATTCTACTTATATAGCATTTATTGCTGTTAGCGCTCTAAATTTTTTGCAATATTATTTTTTAGATTTGATATGTTTTAAAATATAACCATGTTCTTATTGATAGACACTGCTTACATCGCAGATGGTGGCATGTTGATGTTTTGCAGTGTGCATTAAATGGTCATTTAGGTATAATGTCTTGTTTATTGCCAAGTTACTATAGCTGTGAATTTTGAATATAATTGTCTACTGTACTGTCTGCTTGTATCCTTATCCTGTCAATTTTATTTTTAGCACAGATCCACAGTTGAGATGTTTGCATGTTTTGAATCTGAAGTATTAAGCTCAGTACAATAGACAGATGATGAATCATTTGTCAAGAATTCTGTTTGCAACTTTTGCATACGTTGTCTGTGGTGTGTGGTCTACCTACTAATGTATAAAGCGCAATAGGATTTGAAGGCATTCTATAACTTAGAAACAGACTAGTTTTGCTTTGCTTTTTGCACTGGTTTATCTTTGTCTTGCAAATGTTACTCTTTTTGCTCAATTTACTAGATTGTAGCTAATTATTCCAAATTTGGGATGTGTTTCAAGGAATTTTGAGGGCAAAATAAGCTAATCTACATGCATGCTTCTTTGTAATATGTAGACATATTAGATCAAAACTCAAACACCATTTAAGAATGAGAAGGTTGTTCAGTTGTAAGGGTGTGCGTACTATCTTCAAAAAGAAGATATGGAACATAGTGCAAAGATCTAAAGAGTTCAAAAGTTGTTTTTGTATAACCATAGTATATTAACAAGGCCATTAAGGACTCGACTAATTCTGTAAGTGCTCCATCTTTGTTTAGACTATTGAAAATATTTGACAATATCAATAGAATGCAGTTAAAGATGATGTAAACAGTGGTGACCTGAAAGCTGGCTGTCAAAAGATCGAAACTTCAGGTCGATGTTGATAGTATTGCAAGTTGTATGAATATGTATTTCAGCATAGTCAAATTTTATGGAGCATGATGATTCCTGTGCTGAGGTATAATGGTGAAAGCGAGTGTTTTGGATTAAATGCTTCACCTTGCTGGATTTTGTTTTTTGCATCTTTCACTTGGGCCAGACATGTTGCATAGAGTAATTGAGAAAGTGAAAGCAAAACACTGCAGATACTGGGGGATCCAAAATAAAAATGGGAAATGTTGAAGAAACTCAACAGTTCTGGCAGCATCTATGGAGAGAATCAGTTAATGTTTGGAGTTCAATATGGGCTCTTCAGAACTAAGTGTCTCAAAGTGGTGGGTTTAATGCTATTAATGTAGAGGGGAGGAAGAGGAGTAAGTGCAAAAGAAAGTGATAGCTAAGTGGTTAGTACTGCTGCCTCACAGCACCAGGGACCCAGGTTTGATTCCAACTTCAGGCAATTGTCAGTGTGGAATTTGCACGTTCTTCCTATGTCTGCATGGGTTTCCTCGGGTGCTGCAGTTTCCTCCCAGAATCCAGAGATGTGCAGGTGAGGTGAATTGGCCATGCTAAATTGCCCAGGGCCTGTTTCCACATTGTAGGGATTCTATGATGAAGGTAAAGGATTTCCAGAACAAAAGGTAAAGGAAGTGCTGATAGTAAACAAGAGATGCAGGTAAACAGCCTATATCAAGACCAGAAAATAGGTCATCCATACCCAGAGCAAACCATCCAAACAAGACTTCATGGCATGGGTCCTAATCTAAATAGGTTGTGAGTTGTTGAATTCTAATGAGGTTGTTGAATTCAAATACTGAGTCTATTTGAATTCAATTTCCTTATATACACATGTATGCTGTATGACATACACACTACACCTCATTTTGCATAGGTTTTCTCTTAGTAGAGCTGAACTACTTTCTGCTATCACACCTACCATTAACACTTATTCTGCACCTATGTCTCTCCTTCCTACTATTAACACACTCTGCCTTTTGCTGTCTCACCATCTGCTCTACTTACTTCTCTTCCCCTTTGCCAACAGCATAAAACTAAAATTTATTTTAAAAAGGTGTACAGCACAGCATTTTGCAGCCTAATTGCAAGCATTTAAAGAAGAATAATTAATCGTGGATCATTTTAACTCTCACTAATGTGTGGAATGCAAACAAATTATTGCAGATACATGTCTATTTTGACAATTCATGCTACTACAAATGGTGGAAACGTGAAATAGAAACAAAATACTGAAAATATTCAGCAGATCAGACAGCATCTGTTAAAAGAGAAACTGGTTTCAGATTGTGATTTGTTATCTGAACCGTTAAGGGAATTCATCAGTATTTAACCCATTTACCTTAAGTGCAGCTGTCCCAAACATTTGTCTCAATATCCAGTAAATAACTGTTTTAACTTTTAAAAAATGTAGGTTTTGGCTTAATATAACAGGCTTGTTAACTTGAATTTGAGGCTAAAAAATGCTATTTTTTTCATTATAAATTCTCTCTTACAGTTTTTACAATTTTCTAAGATGGCCACCATGGTATATGTGATTAGCTATTTT
>NW_025213465.1:12756-33293 GCF_004010195.1 Chiloscyllium plagiosum | reverse complement strand
CTGAGATTCTTGTAGAGAGAGGAGGAAAACTTTAAGCATTTGTTTACTTTTCCATGCAGTAAGTTCATTTGATATCTTATATTTGAGTTCAGTTGTTAATGACAATTTATGTTGTTTAAACCAATAATTCTAATTTATCATAGATATTGACTGTAATGCAATAACACTGGAAACAATTGTTTTAATATTCTAAAATCTTTAAGCTCCTCTTCTGTTGTGTGTGTGTGCAAGAGACAATTCAAATTATAACCATTTTTGTTGCAAATTCAACAAACGCTACATTTTGAATTTATGAAATTCTTGCATTTTTGCAAACAGGTTAGTCTTCACTGTATGTCATATTAAAAGACTGCTTTTTCCAATCATGCGTGCTACAAAATGATTATTGCTTTCATTTCATTGTAAGAAAAGAAGTATTGATTTTTTTGTTGTTTCAATTCTAACATTATTCATCATTGTACAATAATGACACAATTATTACAATCGCTTTATATACCACACAGCAGTGACTACATTGTTTGTTCAGTTTCATGTTCACTTTCATGGTCTACTAATTCTCTGCCTAATTCTGACACAAATGTTTCAACATTGATCATAATATTAATCATATAAATCAACGTAACATCTCTACAAGGAATCCAGTGGAAGGAAATTCACAATTCTTATGTTGCATATATTTTTGAGTTAAGAAAAGAATTTTGTTCAATAATCACTGTCTCATTTTTTCTTTAAAACGTAAAGCTAGCTATTATGTTTTATTCCATTTTTTACTGATCTTAATGAATATCCAATCAACACCACAGCCAAGTGCCTTTGAAATATTGAATCATGTTAATTCTTCATATGTATTGCAGTGTACAATCTCTCAATCTTTGTAACAACCAATATTTATTTTACCTGTTGAAACATAGTTGTATTAATATTTCACTTCAATGCTAACACTTATTGTGTTTGTAATCACAATAAGACTTAAGGATTTTTCATGCAACAAAATCCAATGAAAAAGCATCAGCATCTCTTTATTGTATCATTCAACAATGACAATAAATTTTGAATTTTTGGAAGTTGAACATTTTTAGAGAAAAGGAATGATGTCTTCAGTTGAATGTTCGCATTGAATGACTTATTCACAGTATCTGCTGTTTATTCTCTTCGGGTTCCCACAAAAAGAAATTAATTAGTTCTGCTGGTTCTAAATTCCTGGAAATATTTGAGAATGTTGTGGTCTTAAAGGTGAAAAGCTAAGAGATCGTAAGTCATCAGTTTTTTGTTTGAAAGAGCTTGATTCAAACATTGTTATTCTGCCGTGTTACAAGGGGGGAAAGCAAGTCGCTTTCTTCATCTGTAAAGTAAACATATGCCACTTCCAATTATTCATTAGTCAACTAATTACCTACATTTGTTATTAAAAATTGCAATTCATCTAAATATTGTAATGACCTTTGATCAAATTAAATTTCTAATTATTTTTCATTCGTGAATTCTTGGAGATTTGACTTTTTTTTGGTTTCCATTCATCTATTCGTATTGAATGTAAATTTTACATGCTTTGACAATAGCGGAGGGTGTTCATTTGAAATTTGTCTTGCATATTTCTCACTGATTTTACTTATTGCATATAGTTGCACAGTGGCTCAGTCGTTAACAATGCTGCCTCACAGTGCCAGGGACCTCGGTTTGATTCCATCCTCGGGTGACTGGATTTTGCACGTTCTCCTCAAGTCTATGTGACTTTGCTGTGGTTTCCTCCCACAGATATGCAGGTTAGGTGAGCTGGCCATGCTAAATTGCACATTGTGTTCAGGGATGTGTGCATTTTAGTCAGCAGGAAATGTAGAGGAATACGGTCGGGAAATGTGTTTGGGTGGGTTACTCTTTGGAGGGTCATTTGTTTCAATGTGCTAACAGGGATTCTACAATAGTTTCATTGCGTTTCTCTAAGCAATTCTAACATTTTTTTAAAAAGGTTGACTTTAGTTAATATCTTTCACACTTGATTATCAATATGTGCCTAACTCTTGAAAAATATCTCCATGTTTTTGAAATCAATGCTCACACAAAACACTAAACATGAGGTCACACTAAGGTCACCATGACCAGCTAATTACTGTTCAGGGGAATAATCAGAGTAACTACCTGATTGTTCCTGAGATCAATCACCACTGCCACAATAAGGATCTGTTATCATTCCCTCCAATAAATGCAATAGTTGTCCTCTGGTATTTCAGTTCAGTAATTCCACACGATACTGGTTGTTCAAAGCAGTGCTTACTCTTTATTATGAATGACCAAGGATTCTAACGGAAGAGATGTTCGTATGTCCTGATGTGTTGCCTGGTCACAAACAAGTTTTTCAGTCCAAATATTTCAAAAAACGTTGGTTTAGTTCAACTGCCGATGTTAATATTTTCAGTTCACGTCCAGTTCAAATATTTGGAGAAAGTGAGGAAATCACATGTTGGAGATCAGAGTTAAAAGTATGGTGCTGGAATAGCACAGTAGGTCAGGCAGCATGTGAGGAGCAGGAGAAACCACGTTTCAGGCGTAGGCCTTCATTGGGAATCTCCGGCTCCATGGCTGCTGCCTGGTCTGCTGTGCTTTTCCAGCACCACACACTCGACTTTAAAAATATTTGTCTGCTTATGTGGAGCAAATACTGACTGTTTCCTCTGTAATTTACATTTATTCTGCATTCTATTCACTTAAGTTCTCATATTAATTGTTCCTCGTTTTCTTCTTAACTCTGATACAAATCTCAAAATTCTGGGCACAATACAAGCGATATGAATTATAAATTAGTTTCTGGACAAGAGAACCAATGAACAGCTACATCGACTTCTTGAACAGCCTATATATTTGAATGAAAAAACAATGCCTTCTAAAAAATCTCTGCACATCTGTATCCTTTTTCAATTCAATAATCCCGCAAATAGCTTATAATTGTCAGTTGATCTCTTCTAATGACTATCTAATCAATCTCACCGTAAACTGCTGAAAAATATTGAATCATTTTGTTTGTTAAAATGCAAAGATTCATTCTCAATTACAACAGTAAGTGAACCATATGTATCTATCCACTAAGGTCAAGTGACCTGTGGCCCATAAGTGAACATTCTAAATATTCCTACAGCTGGAGAAATCGGAGCTGAAACGGTCAAACTAAAGGAAACGGTAGACAAAATAATCAGCTCCAGAAAACAGTGGAAAGCCCGGTCAAAGTCGTCACAAAAGTTCGGGAGATCCAGTTACAACCAGCCTGAGAGTTGTGTATTGGAGAGGTTGAAGCAGACTTCCTGGCACCTTGACTTCCAGCCAGTGCCTGAGCATTATATACCTCATTTGAGAATGACAACAACAGAAGGGTGTTTACTTGAAACCCGTTGGATGCTTAGAATCCAGAATTCTGGTAAAATGTTGTGAAACATTTCCCAAATCATGGAAATCAGCTCAAAATTATTGAAATCAAAGTATTCGTAATGGTCTTCAAGGCCACTTAATTAGTATTTGGTGAAAACCTCTTTGTAAGCACCTTATTGTTCTCATGATCAATTATCACAGCAATCATCACGCTCTCATCAGATCCAAACATATGTACAAGACACCTTATTATAATTTACACACTATAACTTTCCCAGACCAATGATGACACTTTATTACTTATGGCTGAGGATGCTAATTGTAACATGTACTGAAATGAAGCAAGTCCTGACTACAGGCAAGTTTTCTGATAGGTTTCCAATCCAATAATTATGTTAAGATATAATTGTGGCTCATAACATTGTGAACAGATCCCCATTAAACGTACTCATCTGTTTATCCAGAGACAATATTGAAACACATACCTTGACAAATGCTGTTGACTGTATTTTTCTGTGAAAAAAAGTTCCTTATTGACTTATTTTCTTTGTAATTCTGACTCAAATGTCTAAATATTGATGATATGAAAAATTGCATGAATTAAATAAAATACATAACTTGTTCTTATATATTATATTTCTCCAGAAGGAAAGCAAAGACATCAAGTGTAGAATTCTTGAAGATCTGAGAATTTTGAATGACAAACTAATTCTGATCAATGTTCACTGAATGTCTAATGTCTTTTCAAACCATCATGCCAGCATTTTAATTCTCAGTTGACTAATCAACATCAAAGCAAACCGATTTGCCAGAGTTCTTAAACTAATTAATAATTCATTGTCTCTCCAAAAATCACACAGCAATTATGCGGAAAGTCAGGAGGCATGGGATAGAGGGAAATTTGGCCAAACTTCAATCATTGATCCAATGAATCAAACCTTATTCATTATTTCGGGCGGCACGGTGGCACAGTGGTTAGCACTGCTGCCTCAACTTAACACACTTATTTAGTGAATCAAACTGCACATGTTCATTCAATGAAAAACACGGCGCTTGTCAATTCAAAGAGTAGAGCTACTCTCATTCATTCAATGCTACAAGCATCATGCATTGTCCCAATCAAACTGCACACATTCACTCCAAGAACCAAAGTGCACGTGTTAATTCAATGGGTAGAGCTTCTCTCATTCATTCAATGTGTCAAGCTCAATGTTTTAATTCAATGAAACAAATTCCATTCATTGATTCTTTTAATCGAACTTCAATCATTGATTCAAGTTATTCATTCTTTCAATGAAACAAATTTAACATACTTATTTAGTGAATCAAACTGCACGCGTCCATTCAATGAAAGAGTCTGCACTTGTCAAATCAATGAGGAGAGCTTCTCTCATTCATTCAGTGTGTCAAGCTCAACGCTTTCATTCAATGAAACCAACTGCATTTATTCAATCATTGAATCAAACTGCAATAATTGAGTCAATGAATCAAGCAGTATTAATCGATTCAATCCAACAAACTTAACTCATTTTCTTCGTGAATCAAACTGCACCCATTCATTCAATGAAATGCATTGCACGTCTTAATTCAAAGTGTAGAGCTCCGGCGATTCATTCAATTCTACGAGCAATACGCATTCATTTAATGAAACAAACTGTTTATTCAATGTGTCAAGCTTAACGCTTTAATTCAAAGAAACTGCATTCACTGATTCATTCAATCAAACATCAATCATTGATCCAATGAATTAAACGTTATTCATTGTTTAAAGGAAATAAACTTAACACACTTATTTAGTGAATCAAACTGCACATGTTCATTCAATGAAAAACACGGCACTTGTCAATTCAATGAGTAGAGCTTCTCTCATTCATTCAATGCAACAAGCTTCACGCATTGTTTCAATGAAACTGCATACATTCACCCCATGAACCAAACTGCACGTGTTAATTCAATGAGTAGAGCTTCTCTCATTCATTCAATGTGTCATGCTCAAAGCTTTCATTCAATGAAACAAACTGCATGCATTCATTCAATGAAACTGACTGCACGTCTTAATTCAATAAGTACAGCTTATCTCGTTTATTCAATGTCTCGAGCTTAATACTTTCAGTCAATGAAACCAACTGCATTTATTCAATCATTGAATCAAACTGCAATAATTTAGTCAATGAATAAAAGAGTATTAAACGATTCAATCAAACAAACTTAACTAATTTACTTCGTGAATCAAAATGCACCCATTCATTCAATGAAATGCACTGCACGTCCTAATTCAAAGTGTGGAGCTCCGGCGATTCATTCAATGCCACGACCAAAACGCATTCATTTAATGAAACAAACTGCATGCATTCATTCAATGATATAGACTGCACGTCCTAATTCGATGAGTAGAGCTTCTCTCATTCATTCAATGTGTCAAGCTTAACGTTTTCATTCAATCAAACAAACTGCATTCACTGATTCATCAATCAAACTTCAAACATTGCTCCAATGAATCAAACGTTATTCATTGTTCAAGGAAACAATCTTAACACACTTATTTAGTATAGCAAACTGCACACGTTCGTTCTTTGAAAGAGCCTGCACATGTAAATTCAATGAGTAGAGCTACTTTCATTTACTCAATGCCACAAGCTTCACGCATTGTTTCAATGAAACTGCACACATTCACTCCATGAACCAAACTGCACGTGTTACTTCAATGAGTAGAGCTTCTCTCATTCATTCAATGTGTCATGCTCAACGCTTTCATTCAATGAAACAAACTGCACGTCTTAATTCAATAAGTACAGCCTTTCTCGTTTATTCAATGTCGCAAGCTTAACACTTTCAGTCATTGAAACCAACTGCATTCATTCAATCATTGAATCAAACTGCAATAATTGAGTCAATGAATCAAACAGTATTAATCGATTCAATTCAACAAACTTCACTCAATTACTTCGTGAATGAAACTGCACTCATTCATTCAATGAAATGCACTGCACGTCTTCGTTCAAAGTGTAGAGCTTCTCTCATTCATTCAATGTGTCAAGCTCAACTCTTTAATTCAATGAAATAAACTGCATTCATTGAATCAAACTACAATCATTGATTCAATGCATCAAACGTTCTTCCTTGTTTCAATGGAACAAACGTAATTCACTTATTTAGTGAATTCTACTGCACTCCTTCATTCAATGAAACAGACTGTACATGATAATTCAGTAAGTAGAGCTACTCTCATTCGTACAATGCCACAAGCTTCGCGCATTGATTCAATTATTCAAACTGCACACGTTAGTCCATGAAGCAAACTGCACGTGTACATTCAATGAGTAGATGTTTTCTCTTTCAATGTCTCGAGCTTAACACTTTAATTCAATGAAACAACCTGCCCTTATTCATTCATTATTTCATATTGCAATCATTGATTCAAAGAATCGAATGTAATTCATTGATTTAATTATACAAACTTTCTTCATTTTGGAGTGAATTTAACTGCATTCATTCAATCAATGAAACAAAATGCAAACATTCATTCGATCAGAAAGATTGCAAGTACTATTCTAAAGAATCGAGCATTTGCCATTCATTCGATGAAAGAAACTGCACGCGTTCATTCAATGAAACAAACTGCATGCATTCATTCAATGAAACAGGGTGCACGTCTTAATTCAATAAGTACAGCTCTTCTCGTTTATTCAATGTCTCGACTTAAAATTTTCATTCAATGAAACCAACTGCATTTATTCAATCATTGAATCAAACTGCAATCATTGAGTTAATGAATCAAACAGTGTTAATCGATTCAATCCAACAAACTTAACTCATTTACTTCGTGAATGAAACTGCACCCATCCATTCAATGAAATGCACTGCACGTCTTAATTCAAAGTGTAGAGCTCCGGCCATTCATTCAATGCCACGACCAAAATGCATTCATTTAATGAAACAAACTGCACGCATTCAATAATACAGACTGCACGTCTTAATTCAATGAGTAGAGCTTCTCTCATTCATTCAATGTGTCAAGCTTAACGCTTTCATTCATTCAAACAAACCTTTCTCATAAACCTCGTGAGTCAAACTGCACCCATTCATTCAATGAAATACACTGCACGACATAATTCCAAGAGTAGTGCTCTTGGCAATTTATTCAATGCCACGAGCAATACGCATTCATTCAATGATACAGACTGCACGTCCTAATTCAATGAGTACAGCTTCTCTCATTCATTCAATGTGTCAAGCATAACGCTTTAATTCAATCAATCTGCACTCATTGATTCATTCTTTCAAACTTCATTCATTGATCCAATGAATTAAACGTTATTCATTGTTTCAATGAAACAAACTTAACTCATTTAACAAAAGGCATTCATTCAATGAAACAAACTGCACGCATTCATTCAATGACAAAGACTGCACGCCTTAATTCAAGAGTAGAGCTTCTCTCATTTATTCAATGTGTCAAGGTTAACGCTTTAATTCATTCAAGCAAACTGCGTTCATTGATTCATTGAATCAAACTTCAATAGTTACTCATTGTTTCAATGAAACAAACAACACACTCATTTAGTGAATCAAACTGCACACATTTATTCAATGAAAGAGACTGCACTTGTCAATTCAATGAGCAGAGCTACTCTCATTCATTCACTGCCACAGGCTTCACGCATTGTCTCAATAAACTGCACACATTCACTCCATGAATCAAACTGCACTTGTTAAAATCAATGAGTCGAGCTTCTCTCATCCATTCAATGTGTCAAGCTCAACACTTTCATTCAATGAAACAAACTGCATTAATTGAATCATTGAATCAAACTACAATAATCGATTCAATGAATCAAACCTTATTCCTTGTTTCAATGGAACAAACGTAACTCGCTTATTTAGTGAATCCTACTGCACTCGTTCATTCAACGAAACAGACTGCAAATGATAATTCAATGAGTAGGTTGAAACTCGTGGTTGGTAGGTTGAGTAGCTCATTGGTTGAAACCCACAAGCATTGCGCATTGATCCAATCAAACAAACTGCACACATTTAGTCCATGAAGCAAACTGCAAGTGATCATTCACTGAGTAGAGCTTTTCTCTTTCATTCAATGTTTCGAGCTTAAGCTTTAATTCAATGCAACTACCTGCATTCATTCATTCATTATTTCATATTTCAATCATTGATTCAAAGAATCAAATGTAATTCATTGATTTAATTATACAAGTTTTCTTCATTTTGGAGTGAATTTAATTGCTTTCATTCAAACAATGAATCAAACTGCAAACATTCATTCGATCAGAAACATTGTAAGTACTATTCCAATGAAACAAGCTTTTGCCATTCATTCAATGAAACAAACTGCATGCATTCATTCAATGAAACAGACTGCACATCTTATTTCAATAAGTACAGCCTTTCTGGGTTATTCAATGTCTCGAGCTTAACACTTTGATTCAATGAAACCAACAGTATTCAATCATTGAATCAAACTGCAATCACTGAGACAACGTATCAAACAGTATTAATCGATTCAATCCAACCAGCTTAACACATTTGCTTCGTGAATGAAACTGCACCCATCCATTCAATGAAATGCACTGCACGTCGAAATGCAAAGAGTAGGGCTCTGGTCATTCATTCAATGCCACGACCAAAACGCATTCATTTAATGAAACAAACTGCACGCATTCATTCAATGATACAGACTGCACGTCTTAATTCAATGAGTAGAGGTTCTCTCATTCATTCAATGTGCCAAATTTAACGCTTTCATTCAGTCAAACAAACTGCATTCATTGATCCAATAAATCAAACGTTATTCATTGTTTAAAGGAAACAATCTTAACAAACTTATTTAGTGAATCAAACTGTACACGTTCATTCAATGAAAGAGCCTGCACTTGTCAATTCAATGAGTAGACCAACTCTCATCATTCAATGCCACAAGCTTCACGCATTGTCTCAATCAAACTGCACACATTCACTCCATGAACCAAACTGCAAGCGTTAATTCAATGAGTAGAGCTTCGCTCTTTCACTCCGTGTGTCAAGCTCAAAGCTTTAATTCACCGAAACAAACGGCATTCACTCATTGATTGAATCAAACTTCAATCATTGATTCAATGAATCAAACCTTATTCCTTGTTTCAAAGGAACAAACGTAACTCACTTATTTAGTGAATCATACTGCACTCGTTCATTCAATGAAACAGACTGCACATGATAATTCAATGGGTAGAGGTAGCATTTTACTTCAATGAGGAGAGCTTCTCTCATTCATTTAATGTGTCAAGCATAACTCTTTAATTCAATCAAACAAACTTAACTCATAAACCTCGTGAATCAATCTGCACCCATTCATTCAATGAAATACACCGCACGACTTATTCAATGAGTAGAGCTCCTACCATACATTCAATGTCACGAGAAAAACTCATTCATTCTATGAAACAAACTGCACGCATTCATTCAATGAGTAGAGCTTCTCTCAATCATTCAATGTGTCAAGCTTAACGCTTTAATTCAATCAAGCAAACTGCATTCATTGATTCATTGAATCAAACTTCAATCATTGATCCAATGAATCAAACGTTATTCATTATTTCAATGAAACAAATTTAACACACTTATTTAGTGAATCAAACTGCACAGGTTCATTCAATGAAAGACACAGAACTTGCCAATTCAATGAGTAGAGCTACTCTCATTCGTTCAATGCCACAAGCTTCACTCATTGTCTCAATCAAACTGCACACATTCACTCCATGAACCAAACTGCTCGTGTTAATTCAATGAGTAGAGCTTCCATCATTCAATCCATGTGTCAAGCTCAAAGCTTTAATTCACCGAAACAAACGGCATTCACTCATTGATTCAATCAAATTTCAATCATTGATTCAATGAATCAAACTTTATTCCTTGTTTCAAAGGAACAAACGTAACTCACTTATTTAGTGAGTCATACTGCACTCGTTCATTCAATGAAACAGACTGCACATGAAAATTCATTGAGTAGAGGTAATATTATTGGTTCAATGCCACAAGCTTCGCGTTTTAATTCAATGAGTAGAGCTTCTCTCATTCATTTATTGTGTGAAGCTTAATGCTTTCATTCAAACAAACAAACTTAACTCATAAACATCGTGAATCAAACTGAGATCATTCATTCAGTGAAATACACTGCGCGACTTATTCAATGATTAGAGCTCCTACCATTCATTCAATACCACGAACAAAAGGCATTCATTCAATGAAACAAACTGCACGCATTCATTCAATGACAAAGACTGCACGCCTTAATTCAATGAGTAGAGCTTCTCTCATTTATTCAATGTGTCAAGGTTAACGCTTTAATTCATTCAAGCAAACTGCGTTCATTGATTCATTGAATCAAACTTCAATCATTGATCCAATGAATCAAACGATGTTCATTATTTCAATGAAACAAACTTAACACACTTATTTAGCGAATCAAACTGCACACGTTCATTCAATCAAAGACACAGCACTTGTCAATTTAATGCGTAGATCTACTCTCATTCATTCAATGCCACAAGCTTCATGCATTGTCTCAATCAAACTGCACACATTCACACCATGAAATAAACTGCACGTGTTAATTCAATGAGTAGAGCTTCTCTCATTCACTCCATGTGTCAAGCTTAACGCTTTAATTGAATGAAACAAACGGCATTCACTCATTGATTGAATCAAACTTCAATCATGGATTCACTGAATCAAACCTTATTCTTTGTTTCAAAGGATCTAACGAAACTCACTTATTTAGTGAATCCTACTGCACTCGTTCATTCAAAGAAACAAATTGCACATGATAATTCAATAGATAGAGGTAATCTCATTGGTTCAATGCAACAAGCTTAGCGTTTTAATTCAATGAGTAGAGCTTCTCTCATCCATTTAAACTGTCAAGCTTAACTTTTTATTTCAATCAAACAAACTTAACTCATAAAACACGTGAATCAATCTGCACCCATTCCTTCAATGAAATGCACTGCACGACTTATTCAAAGTGTAGAGCTCCTACCATTCATTCATTACCACGCGGAAAAAGCATTCATTCAATGAAGCAAACTGCACGCGTTAATTCAATGAGTAGACCTTCTCTCATTCATTCAATGAGTCAAGCTTATTGCTTTAATTCAATCAAGCAAACTGCATTCATTGAGTCACTGAATCAAACTTCAATCATTGATCCAATGAATCAAACATTATTATTTCAATGAAACAAACTTTACACACTTATTTAGTGAATCAAAATGCACACGTTCATTCAATCAAAGACACGGCACTTGTCAATTCAATGAGTAGAACTACTCTCATTCATTCAATGCCACAAGCTTCACGCATTGTCTCAATCAAACTGCACACATTCACTCCATGAACCAAACTGCAAGCGTTAATTTAATGAGTAGACCTTCTCTCATTCACTCCATGTGTCAAGCTCAACGCTTAAATTCAATGAAACAAACGGCATTCACTCATTGATTGAATCAAACTTCAATCATTGATTCAATCAATCAAACCTTATTTCTTGTTTCAAAGGAACAAACGTAACTCACTTACTTAGTGAATCGTACTGCACTCGTTCATTCAATGAAACAGACTGCACATGATAATTCAATGGGTAGAGGGAACCTCATTGGTCAATGCCACAAGCTTAGCGTTTTAATTCAATGAGTAGAGCTTCATGTAATGTGTGAAGCTTAACGCTTTCATTCAATCAAACAAACTTACTCATAAACATCGTGAATCAAACTGAGTCCATTCATTCAATGAAATGCACTGCACGACTTACTCAAAGAGTAGAGCTCCTACCATTCATTCAATACCACTAGCAAAACGCATTCATTCGATGAAACAAACTGCACGCCTTAATTCATTGAGTAGAGCTTCTGTCATTCATTCAATGTGTCAAGCGTAACGCTTTCATTGAATCAAACAAACTTAACTCATAAACATCGTGAATCAAACTGTTTCCATTCTTTCAATGAAATGCACGGCACGACCTATTCATGGGGTAGAGCTCCTACCATTCATTCAATGCCACGAGCAAAGTGCATTCATTCGATGAAACAAACTGCACGCATTCATTTAATGATACAGACTGCACGCGTTAATTCAATGAGTAGATCTTCTCTCATTCACTCCGTGTCAAGCTTAACGCTTTAATTCAATGAACCAAACAGTGTTCACTCATCGATTGAATCAAACTTCAATCATTGATTCACTGAATCAAACCTTATTCAGTGTTTCAAACGAACTAACGAAACTCACTCATTTAGTGAATCCTACTGCACTCGTTCATTCAATGAAACTGACTGCACATGATAATTCAATGGGTTGAGGTAATCTCATTGGTTTAATGCCGCAAGATTAGCATTTTAATTCAATGAGTAGAGCTTCTCTCATCCATTTAATGTGTCAAGTTTAACTCTTTCTTTCAATCAAACAAACTTAATTCATAAACCTCGGGAATCAATCTGCACCCATTAATTCAATGAAATGCACTGCACGACTTATTCAAAGAGTAGAGCTCCTACCATTCATTCAATGCCACGAGCAAAACGCATTCATTCTATGAAGCAAACTGCACGCATTCATTCAATGAGTAGAGCCTCTCTCATTCATTCAATGTGTCGAGCTTACGCTTTAATTCAATCAAGAAAACTGCATTCATTGATTCATTGAATCAAACTTCAATCATTGATCCAATGAATCAAACGTTATTCATTATTTCAATGAAACAAACTTAACACGCTTATTCAGTGAATCAAACTGCACACGTTCATTCAATCAAAGACACGGCACATGTCAATTCAATGGGCAGAGTAGAGCTACTCTCATTCATTCAATGCCTGAAGCTTCACGCATTGTCTCAGTCAAACTGCACACATTCACTCCATGAACCAAACTGCACGTGTTAATTCAATGAGTAGAGCTTCTCTCATTCACTCCATGTCTCAATCTCAATCCTTTATTTCAATGAAAAAAACGGCATTCACTCATTGATTGGATCAAACTTCAATAATTGATTCAATGAATCAATACTTATTCCTAGTTCCAAAGGAACAAACGTAACTCACTTACTTAGAGACTTCTACTGCACTCGTTCATTCGATGAAACAGACTGCACATGATAATTCAATGGGTAGAGGTAATCTCATTGGTTCAATGCCAAAAGATTAGCGTTTTAATTCAATGAGTAGAGGTTATTTCATTCATTCAATCTTAACGCTTTAATTCAATCAAGCAAACTGCATTCATTGGTTCATGGAATGAAACTTCAATCATTGATCCAATGAATCAAACGTTATTCATTATTTCAATGAAACAAACTTATTTAGTGAATCCAACTGCACACGTTCATTCAATCAAAGACACGGCACTTGTCAATTCAATTAGAGCTACTCTCATTCATTCAATGCCACAAGCTTCACGAATTGTCTCATTCAAACTGCACACATTCACTCCATGAATCAAACTGCACGTGTTAATTCAATGAGTACAACTTCTCTCATTCATTTAATGTGTCACCGCATGACTTATTCAAAGAGTAGAGCTCCTACCATTCATTCAATGTCAAGAGCACAACTCCTTCGTTCTATGAAACAAACTGCACGCATTCATTCAATGATACAGACTGCACGCCTTAATTCAATGAGTAGACCTTCTCTCATTCATTTAATGTGTCAACCTTAACTCCTTACTTCAATCAAACAAACTTAATTCATGAACGTCGTGAATCATTCTGCACCCATTCATGCAATGAAATGCACTGCATGACTTATTCAAAGAGTAGAGCTCCTACCGTTCATTCAATGTCACGAGCAAAACGCATTTATTCAATGATACACACTGCACGCCTTAATTCAATGAGTAGAGCTTCTCTCATTCATTCAATGAGTCAAGCTTATCGCTTTCATTCAATCAAGCAAACTGCATTCGTTGATTCATTGAATCAAACTTCAATCATTGATCCAATGAATCAAACGTTATTCATTATTTAATTGAAACAAACTTAACACACTTATTTAATGAATCAAACTGCACACGTTCATTCAATCAAAGACACGGTACTTTTAAATTCAATGAGTAGAGCTACTCTCATCCATTCAATGTCACAACCTTCACGCATTGTGTCAATCAAACTGCACACATTCACTCCATGAACCAAACTGCACGTGTTATTTCAATGACTACAGTTTCTCTCATGCACTCCATGTGTCATGCTTAACGCTTTAATTCAATGAAACAAACGGCATTCACTCATTGAATGAATCAAACTCCAACCATTTATTCAATGAATCAAACATTCTTCCTTGTTACAAAGGAACAAACGTAACTCACTTATTTAGTGAATCCTACTGCACTCGTTCATTCAATGAAAGAGACTGCACATGATAATTCAATGAGTAGAGGTAATCTCATTAGTTCAATGCCACAAGCTTAGGGTTTTAATTCAATGAATAGAGCTCCTCTCGTCCATTTACTGTGTCAAGCTTAACTCTTTAATTCAGTCAAACAAACTTAACTCATAAACCTCGTGAATCAATCTGCACCCATTCAGTCAATGAAATGCACTGCACGCATTTTCAAACAGTAGAGCTCCCACCATTCATTTAATGCCACGAGCAAAACGCATTCATTCGATGAAACAAACTGCACGCATTCATTCAATGATACAGACTGCACGCCTTAATTCAATGAATAGAGCTTCTCTCATTCATTCAATGTGTCAAGCATAACGCTTTAATTCAATCAAGCAAACTGCATTCATTGATTCGTTGAATCAAACTTCAATCATTGATCCAATGAATCAAACGTTATTAATTATTTCAATGAAACAAACTTAACACACTTATTTAGTGAATTAAACTGCACACGTTCATTCAATGAAAGACAGGGCACGAGTCAATCCAATGGGTAGAGTCGAGCTACTCTCAGTCATTCAATGCCACAAGCTTCGCGCACTGTGTCAATCAAACTGCACGTGTTAATTCAATGAGTAGAGCTTCTGTCATTCACTCCATGTGTCAAGCTTAACGCTTTATTTCAATGAAACAAACAGCATTCACTCATTGATTGAATGAAATTCAATCATTGATTAGATGAATCAAACCTTATTCCTTGTTTCAAAGGAACAAACGTAACTCACTTATTCAGTGAATCCTACTGCACTCGTTCATTCAATGAAACTGACTGCACATGATAATTCAATGAGTAGTGGTAAACTCATTCGTTCAATGCCACAAGCTTAGGGTTTTAATTCAATGAGTACATCTTCACTCATTCATTTAATGTGTCAATCTTAATTCTTTAATTCAATCAAACAAACATAACTCGTAAACCTCGTGAATCAATCTGCACCTATTCATTCAATGAAATGCTCTGCACGACTTATTCAAAGAGTAGAGCTCCTACCATTCATTCAATGTCACGAGCAAACCGCATTTATTCTATGAAACAAACAGCACGCATTCATTGAATGATACAGACTGCACGCCTTAATTCAATGAGTACAGCTTCTCTCATTCATTCACTGTGCCAAGCTTAACGCTTTAATTCAATCAAGCAAACTGCAATCATTGAATCAAACTTCAATCATTGATCCAATGAATCAAACGTTATTCATTATTTCAATGAAACAAACTTTACACGCTTATTTAGTGAATCAAACTGCACATGTTCATTCAATCAAAGACAGGGCACTTGTCATTTCAATGAATAGAACTACTCTCATTCATTCAATGCCACAAGCTTCACTCTTTGTGACAATCAAACTGCACACATTCACTCCATGAAACAAACTGCACGTGTTAATTCAATGAGTAGAGCTTCTCTCATTCACTCCATGTGTCAAGCTCAACGCTTTATTCAAAGAAACAAACAGCATTCCTCTTTGATTGAATCGAAATTCAATCATTGACTCAATGAATCAAACCTTATTCCGTGTTTCAAAGGAACAAACGTAACTCACTTATTTAGTGAATTCTACTGCACTCGTTCATTCAATGAAACAGACTGCACATGATAATTCAATGGGTAGAGGAAATCTCATTGGATCAATGCAACAAGCTTAGCGTTTTAATTCAATGAGTAGAGCTTCTCTCATTCATTCAATGAGTAAAGCTTGATGCTTTAATACAATCAAACAAACTTAACTCATAAACCTCGTGAATCAATCTGCACCCATTCATTCAATGAAATGCACTGCACGACTTATTCAAAGAGTAGAGCTCCTACCATTTATTCACTGACAGGAGCAAAATTCATTCATTCGATGAAACAAACTGCACGCATTCATTCAATGATACAGACGGCACGCCTTAATTCAATGAGTGGACCTTCTCTCATTCATTTAATGTGTCAAGCTTAACTCGTTAATTCAATCAAACAAACTTAACTCATAAACCTCGTGAATCAATCTGCACCCATTCATTCAATGAAATGCACTGCACGACTTATTCAGAGTAGAGCTCCTAACATTCATTCAATGCCAAGAGCAAAACGCATTCATTCAATGATACAGACTGCACGCCTTAATTCAATGAGTAGAGCTTCTCTCATTCATTCAGTGTCAAGCTTACCGCTCTAATTCAATGAAGCAAACTGCATTCATTGATTCGTTGAATCAAACTTCAATCATTGATCCATTGAATCAAATGTTATTCATTATTTCAATGAAACAAACTTAACACGCTTATTTAGTGAATCAAACTGCACACGTTCATTCAATCAAAGACAGGGCACTTGTCATTTCAATGAATAGAGCTACTCTCATTCATTCAATGCCACAAGCTTCACTCTTTGTGACAATCAAACTACACACATTCACTCCATGAAACAAACTGCACGTGTTAATTCAATGAGTAGACCTTCTCTCGTTCACTCCATGTGTCAAGCTCAACGCTTTAATTGAATGAAACATACGGCATTCACTCATTGATTGAATCAAACTTCAATCATTGATTCAATGAATCAAACCTTATTCCTTGTTTCAAAGGGATAACGTACCTCACTTATTTAGTGAATCATACTGCACTCGTTCATCCAATGAAACAGACTGCACATGATAATTCAATGAGTAGAGGTAATCTCAATGGTTCAATGCCACAAGTTTAGCGTTTTAATTCAATGAGTAGAGCTTCTCTCATTCATTCAATGAGTCCAGCTTGACGCTTTCATTCACTCAAACAAACTTAACTAATAAACCTCTTGAATCAATCTGCCCGAATTCATTCAGTGAAATACACTGCACGACTTATTCAAAGATTAGAGCTCCTACCATTCATTCAATGTCACGAGCAAATCTCATTCATTCTATGCGACAAACTGCACGCATTCATTCAGTGATACATGCTGCACGCCTTAATTCAATGAGTATAGCTTCTCTCATTCATTCAATGTGTCAAGCTTAATGCTTTAATTCAATCAAGCAAACTGCATTCATTGATTCATTGAATCAAACCTCAGTCATTGATCCAATGAATCAAACGTTATTCATTATTTCAATGAAACAAACTTAACACACTTATTTAGTGAATCAAACTGCACACGTTCATTCAATCAAACACATGGCACTTGTCAATTCAATGGGTAGAGCTACTCTCATTCATTCACTGCCTCAAGCTTCACGCCAGCCCTGACGGGGGAGAGGGACCAGGATACCCACTGGGGGCGTTACCTACCTCAGAGGCTCACCCAACGATCTGATCAAAATCACCAGTGACAAAAATCTCACTGAGGCCCAAGTGCTCTCCTGTCCTGAGCATTTCAGCAGGAGGGAATGAATGAAGGGAAGAAACGTTCTCGAAGTGTTTCACCAAGTATCAGTGTGGATAATGAAATCAGTGAGCGACTGGGTGAGAAATACTCTCCCAGCGTACATTCAGATCAACTTGTAGACTTGAAATCACCAACTGAGAAGAGCAAAGTGATGCCAGCAATGAGGAACAGACTCCCATGCCGGCACACTCTCTCTGTCCGTTTCACACTCAAACAGCCATATTACCTGAAACTGATGAGCTGTCTGAATTCCAAATTGGTGCAAGAAGTTTAGTTAGTAGCATCCAACCAAGGACACTTCGCTTCAAGGGTAGAACTGGCTTTGCCAGTGGCTTTTGGGCTGGTGCGGGGCTGGATACGCCAGAAGGCCGTAATAATGGGACATATGATGGAGGTTGAGCCAGAGCTTTCAAAAGAATTAGCAGAACTGCCGGTGGAAGAGTTCGGTCGAAGTAATACTCCTGGAGAGCAGGTAGACTTTAAGCTCTGTCCATTTAAAAACAGCTTGAATGATCAAAATGCAAGTAATCAGTTTTCTGAACCAAGTACGTTTGACTTGCTGCACGTTATTAATGAATCTAGCAAGGCAGTGGAAACTTTTGGAGATGACCAAAATTGAAAAGAGAGCTTGTCCAAGTCTGGTGAGGAGGAACGATTGGCAAACTTGAGTGAAGACCAGAACGAAGAAACATGAACTGGAATGATGTGTTCATAGAGAAGGCATCCAAGGCAGTACTGGAGACAGAAACCAAACTCAATACCAATGTGTCTGTGTGTTCTTCCAGTGCACAATGGGAGGGGTTTTCACTCAATATCAATGAGATCTCTTCAACTCCTCTGTTGGATTGACTGAACAGGGAAAAGGACCAACTTGAGGCTCAATTTAAAGTACCATTCCTCGAACCTGAATCTGAGGAAATCCATGAGGAGCACATGGACAATGGACATTAAAAGAGAGGAACCCAAGGACAATTGTGAGGATAAGGATGTCTTTAACGGAGATGATCTGAAGAGCAGTGACTCAAAGGCCAATTCTTTGGTTGAAATGATACAGGTAGATAATCCTTTAACCTGAATCCCGAAATCCGAAAAGCTCCAAAGTTGTTTTTGTGAAGTTATTTCCTCATTAACATGGTTGCTTGGCATATCACTCAGATGTGACATGGTGGGGGGAGCAGCACTGGCAAACCGCAATTCTGTTTCATCGCCCCATTTTACAGAGTGAGTATGCTCCTCCGGTATGATTTTTAATCATTTCACCATCAAACTGTCACTTATTCTGAAATTTGAAGAGTTCTAAATTCCGAGAAGCAGCTGGTTCCGAGCATTTCAGATAAAGGATTGTGCACCTGAGCTATCTCCCTTTGTCAAGGACACTGTTGAACAATTGCATGAAATCGCAAAGTCTTGAGCTGAGAAGATCCAACTTACTAATCAAGGATTACAGTTCAAATTGGATGTTGAATCCTGGCCCAGGTCACCTTCCAAGGATCGAGAGGAGGAACACAAGTCTGTTATCCAATTGGAGACATCTGAAAGAGCTGACAGTGATGATGATAAGGAGGAGGTATTATCTCCAGATCTTTGTCCTCGACCTGCAAGTATTAATTTTGAACCTGTTTTGGGATGGATTTGAATTTCAAGAATTGGAGATGTGTTATTGGTCTTGAATCATTGATGAAATTGTTTTATTAATGATTCCAGAGCTTCTTAAATTCCCATATTTTAACATAATTACAGGATTGTCATTGTTTCTGTAACAATATGTCAAAATACAACTCCATTTTTTTCAGGCACATTTTGCAGGTCTCATTTTCAGAAATTACCCTGAGTGTTCCCCTTTACTAAGGACCCTTTACAAAAAGACTGTTAAATAGTTAACAAATGTATTTTTAAAGCTCAGGAAGACCACTTGGGATACTTTGCAACTTTGTAAAGATGATTTTTTCCACCACCTTGATCAAGTCAACTATTTTTAAAAATCGAAAACGAGTATAAAGCATTTCTCCTGACTCCATTAACTGAATTGTGTATTCAGTTTGAGTACTCAGTCCGATAAAATATACTGTTTAATGTCACTCCATGTGGAAACCTTAACTTTCATTACATGGCTGAGAATAAATTGGAAATGAATTCCAGCCTGTGTCCAACTCGTCAGACATACTCTGAGATATAAAAAGGTTCTTGTTTGTTTGTCTCCCCGTTTTCATGTTTTGATTTCAGTTTTGTTCCTGACCTTCAGTTTCTAGATTGACCAACAGTCTGTGTACTTTGCAACAGGGAAGCCCAGTGTTTGGCACAAGTGGGCAGGAAGAATTAGCCAAACGCCTGGCAGAGTTAGAATTGAGTCATGAGGCACTCGATGACCTGGTAGATGACCAAGATTC
>NW_025213465.1:0-3870 GCF_004010195.1 Chiloscyllium plagiosum | reverse complement strand
GAGGGGCGTCGGAAATGTGATAGGTGGAAAGAGGTCAAGGTGAGGGTGATAGGTCAGACTGGGGTGGGGGCGGAGAGGTCGGGAAGAAGATCTCAGGTTAGGAAGGCGGTGCTGAATTTGATGGATTTGACTGAGACAGGCTGGGGGGAGGGGAAATGAAACAACAACCCTATGGACTGCAAAATTCTCCTGACTGGTATCTGAGAGCTAGTGCCAACATTTCTGAGGTCAGATCGATGAAGGCCATGTACAGTGGCTGGTGGTGTTCCTATTTGTGGCATTTGTCTTGGAGTTGCCTAAGTGAAAATCATGTTCATGGTCAGAAGCCATATTGGCTTTCAAGGAAGGAATTCCTCAGAGACTGGGAGAAAGCTCCTACTGAGGATTCAGGCGTTGATCTTTCCTCTTCTTGTCAATGAGGTTTTGGACAACGTGGTATTCTCGTCAAACCAGATACAGTGTTTCCTCGTCTTGTCGCCGATGGTTTCTTCACAGCATGAGCTGAGGGATCTCTTCAACTCTTTCCAGGCTTCCTCCACTCCATTCAAATGAGCACTTTGGAGATTTTAGTGAAGACATTATTGGATGTTTGCCAGTCTGCTTGGCTCATGAAGCTGCTCAATATTGAGTTTTTTTCTGAACTGTTTCTTCACCTTCAGCTGCTTCTGGTGGCATTTCATGGACATTGAGGAGCAGATGAGCTAGTGGTTCATCCAGCAGCTGCAACTCCTTCCTATCCAATGGTTTCTTTTCTGAATTGGGCATCCTTCTAATCCTGGTGTTGAAGTCCCCAGGGATAATAATGTTACCTTCCTTCAGGATGTTGTCGAGTGTGGTGTCCAGGGTGGAAGCAGAAGCCTTCTTTGGATTCATCTTATGGCAAAATGGTTGGAGCATTAGCACAGATGCCTGTTGTTTGCAAGTTCTTGGAAAATTGTAAATGGAGAGTCATGAGCTGAAAATGTGTTGCTGGAAAAGTGCAGCAGGTCAGGCAGCATCCAAGGAGCAGGAGAATCGATGTTTCGGGCATGAGCCTCGGGCATGAGCATCTGCAGTCCTCACTTTCTCCGATGGAGAGTCATGAGGCAATAATTGATGCCAACAGGGAGTCCCGCGAGTCAGTGGATGGGTTTGTTTTTTGTGGTGAATCTGATTTCATGCTTCCTGGGTTGTTCCTTGGATTTTTCTCTCCAGGTGAAAGTGTAACCATCACCTCCTGCCTTTTGCTGGTTTTCACCTGCTCTTCAAGTCTCCATCAGGGCAACCGTATCAATGTTGAGGATCCTGAGTTCATGGTAACAAGAGCAGTTCTTTATTCCAATGATTGTTTTATTTGTTGTCCGTAAGGCTTTGTACATTCCAGGACCTGAGATTGAGTCTGAACAGCAATGTCCAGTACAAATGGGACTTTGTGTAATTTTCAGTCAAGGGTACATCGTGAAATGCCACATTGTCTTAAACATAAAGACAATGTAGACAAATGGTGAAATCCAATTAAATTAACCTCACAACAACATTGACCAATTGGCTGTTAATAATAGGATCTCAACAAGGTGAGGTAGTTCCAGGATAATTATTGAAAGTAGGGTTCGAGAATTATTGTGTCCAGTCTAAGAGAAGGGTGTAAGTGTATATCGCAGTCCTGAGGGAGAGAGTAGTTTCTTTGGATGGGCTTTATATTTCTGACGACAGGAGTTTGGAAACCCGATCATTGCAGAGACCTGAGTTTGTTTATACTTCTACCCAATTGTAAAGTCTGTTTTTATGTTTTCAATAAGTACATCATTTCCTTTTATAAAAAGAAGCTCTGATATTTTTTGCTATTTCAGCGTCTTTTTTATCTGATGGTTAAGTCTCTGAAACTAAAACAGTTTTAAGGGTTAATTTGGAAATGATATTTAAGCTGTGCACAACCAAATGCAACTAAGTCTACATTTTAAATTTGATATCCATTTCAAAATTGCAGTTCTTGGCAAACAGAAATGTCAGAGAGTGAAAGGCTCAGAACTGAGTACTAATATATCACAACTGGGAGGCAGGACCTAACAGGTCATTCACAGCAACGATATATTAGAACACTGACAGGATAGTTGTTGTTGTAGATGTTTTGATTCAATTTCCAAAGTGCTCAAATTGTCCCCCTTTATTATTACTTTCTGGAATAAAAGAGTCTTTCACCAATTAAAAAAAATAACGTTGTTTATTATATTAAAAAACTCTGAACAAGTAACAAAACTGGTTAACAACTGAGTTACATTCTAGAGTTAAATAATATCTGTTTCACATACAAACAAAACAATGTAGCTCTGAAAGGACGTTACTTTTTAAAGAAAAAATGCAGAAGAAAACACCCCGAGGATCCAAACATAAAAGATAAAATGGGATGATTTCCTGACTTTCCCGGTGATGAGATCAAAATTCTGATTGCCATGGAGTGATGGAAAAGCTTCAGACCAGCCTTTAGTCGAGACATTGAGTCAGTTGGACTTAAATCTTTTAGTAAACTTAACAGCTAGGCTTCCAGTATACTTGAGGTCATCAAAGAGACTGATTCCAGGTTCCCAGGATCCCAGGAACATTTTGCTGAGAAAGAGGTCCTGTTAGTCAGTCCTGCTTTTGGTCCAACATGGAGGACAGGAAAACTTTCTGGCTGTAACAGGCTGCTCCTTTTTTGAGGTAGTTTAGATGTTGGAAGTCGTTTTCTCAATTTCCAGGAGCAGCATTACTGTTTTATATGCTGTTGCATTGTTTTGGAACTGAGGAGAAAAAAAAAGTCAAACAAGAGCACTTTTAAAAGGGAGAGGAACAGACAAAGGCAGCACATGGTGAGGTCAGTGCACGAGAGAGAGAAAAACCCACATTGCTAACTGACACAGCAGTGAACCTGTACAATTACTGCCTTTGCTGTTTGAATTCATGTATCGCTGGACATCAGAATGCATCTGGGAAAATTAACAAACAATGAAATTCACAACTAATCTTGGAGGAACCTGTTTGAGAGAGGTCACAGCATAGAAACAGATAAATGAATATTTTTAAGTGTGGCCTTACAGTAAGTCTGCATTAGTGAGTAGAGTGGGTTCTTTCTTGATTATATGTTTTATTGAAATAAGTCTCTTGATTAAACTTAAAAATATAAGTAATTAGTATTAAGTTAGACTGGAGCAGTGTTTTTAGAGGAATAGTGCTATTTTCTGGGCCTGTAGATTGGAAGAAGCAAAAATGGCCTTTAGTGGGGTGATACGCTCTTCTTGCTGGATGTGAGAATTTAGGGAGAGTTTACAGGTTACTGAGGATTATATCTGCAATAAATGCTGTTGGTTGAAAATCGTATCAGATTGAATGAATCAGTTGGAGAGACAGGGGCAATGAGGAAGTTACAAGAGCAAGAAGATGTGACGGATGACTGTTATAGGAAGGGAGAAATGTTGCAGATCCAGTCACGTAGATGGGTTAACTCCAGGAAAGGTAAGAGAGGGAGGCAGGTAGTGCAGGAGACTTCTGTGGCAAAGCCCATTTCAAACTAGTATGCTGTTTCAGAAAATGTAGGGAGTGATGAAGTCTCAGGGGAATAGACAATAGACAATAGGTGCAGGAGTAGGCCATTCAGCACTTCGAGCCTGCACCGCCATTCAATATAATCATGGCTGATCATTCCTAATCAGTATCCTGTTCCTGCCTTATCTCCATAACCCTTGATTCCACTACCTTTGAGAGCTCTACCCAACTCCTTCTTAAATGAATCCAGAGAGTGGGCCTCCACTGCCCTCTGGGGCAGAGCATTCACACAGCCACCACTCTCTGGGTGAAGAAGTTTCTCCTCATCTCTGTCCTAAATAGTTTACCCCGTATCTTTAAGCTGCGTCCTCT
>NW_025213464.1:31761-33288 GCF_004010195.1 Chiloscyllium plagiosum | reverse complement strand
ACCCTAACCTGCACATCCCTGTACACTATGGGAAAATTTCCCACTGCCAATTCACCCTAACCTACACATCCCTGTACACTATGGGACAATTTCCCATGGCCAATCCACCCTAACCTGCACATCTCTGGGCACTATGCGACAATTTCCCATGGCCAATCCACCCTAACCTACACATCCCTGTACACTATGGGACAATTTCCCATGGCCAATCCACCCGAACCTGCACATCTCTGGGCACTATGGGACAATTTCCAATGGCCAATCCACCCTAACCTGCACATTCCTGTACACTATAGGACAATTTAGCATGTCCAATTCACCCTAACCTACACATCCCTGGGCACTATGAGACAATTGAGCATGTCCAATCCACCCTAACCTGCACATCCCTGGGCACTATGGTACAATTTAGCATGTCCAATCCACCCTAACCTGCACATCCCTGGACACTATGGGACAATTTAGCATGGCCAATCCACCCTAACCTACTCATCCCTGGACACTATGGGACAATTTCCCATGGCCAAATCTCCCTAACCTATACATCCCTGGGGACTATGGGACAATTTAGCATGGCCAATCCACCCTAACCTACACATCCCTGAACACTATGGGACAATTTCCCATGGCCAAATCTCCCTAACCTACACATCCCTGAGTGCTATAGGACAATTAACATGGCCATTCCACCCTAACCTACACATCCCTGAACACTATGGGACAATTTCCCATGGCCAATCCACCCTAACCTGCACATCCCTGGGGACTATGGGACAATTTCCCATGGCCAATTCATCCTAACCTACACATCCCTGTACACTATGGGACAATTTCCTATGGCCAATCCACCCTAACCTGCACATCTCTGGGCACTATGGGACAATTTCCAATGGCAAATTCACCCTAACCTACACATCTCTGGGCACTACGGGACAATTGAGCATGTCCAATCCACCCTAACCTGCACATCCCTGGGCACTATGAGACAATTTAGCATGTCCAATCCACCCTAAACTACACATCCCTGGGCACTATATGACAGGTTAGCATGGCCAATCCAGCCTAACCTGCACATCCTTGGGCACTATGGGACAATTTAGCATGGCCAATCCACCCTAACCTGCACATTCCTGGGCACGATGGGACAATTTCCCGTGGCCAATTCACACTAACCAGCACATCCCTGGGCACTATGGGACAATTTCCCATGGCCAATCCGCCCTAACCTGCACATCCCTGGACACCATGGTACAATTTAGCATGGCCAGTCCACCCGAACCTGCACATTCCTGTGCACTACGGGACAATTAAGCATGGCCAATCCACCCTAACCTGCTCATCCCTGGACACTGTGGGACAATTTCCCATGGCCAATTCTCCCTAACCTACACATCCCTGGGCACTATATGACAATTTAGCATGGCCAATCCACCCTAACCTGCACATCCCTGGGCACTATGGGACAATTTAGCATGGCCAATCCACCCTAACCTGCACATCCCTGGACACTATGGGACAATTCCCCAC
>NW_025213464.1:24850-29210 GCF_004010195.1 Chiloscyllium plagiosum | reverse complement strand
CTGAGGGAGTGCCGCACTGTCGGAGGGTCAGTGCTGAGGGAGGGCCGCACTGTCGGAGGGTCAGCGCTGAGGGAGGGCGCACTGTCGGAGGGTCAGTGCTGAGGGAGTGCCACACTGTTGGAGGGTCAGTGCTGAGGGAGTGCCGCAATGTCGGCGGGTCAGTACTGAGGGAGTGCCGCACTGTCGGAGGGTCAGTGCTGAGGGAGGGCGCACTGTCGGAGGGTCAGTGCTGTGAGTTGATTTCGTAATGTGAGAGTGTGGAGTAGACAGTTCTCTGTCGCCTGTTGCACCCTGATATCCAGCTACGCAGACACTCACTAAATCATGCAAATTGGCTCCTTCCTGATTTGGTGATTCTGCAGTCCTGCTGGGTGAAGTTTGAATGCTGACTATGATCACAAACCCCAAATATTTACATAATTTTGAGATCAAGTGTGGTGCTATGTAAATGTAAATGCTGCTCTCTCTCTTCCTTTGTTTTTTTAACTACCCAATGTATCTGCACTTGAAATTGCCAATTTAAAATTCAAATCAAATCCGTTTTAGCTGAATTACAGTGTTTCATTAATCTCACTGACACCTTAAATTGCTTTCACTGTGCAGTCAGTGACACAGAAATCGCTTTAAGTTTTCCCATTTACTGGTAGATTTTACATCTCATCGAGTCACAGAGTCCGATGGCACGGAAACAGACCCTTCAGCCCAACCTGTCCATAATCCCAAACCGAACTAGTCCCACCTGCCTGCTCCTGGCCCATCTCCCTCCAAACCTTTACTGTTCATGTCCTTATCCAAATGTCTTTTAAATATTGTAACTGTACCCACAGCCCCCACTTCCTCAGGAAGTTCATTCCACAGACGAACCACCCTCCGTGTGAAAATAAAATTGCCCCTCATGTCTTTTTAAAATCTTCCTTTCCTCGCGTTACTGATATGTCCCCTCTTCTTGAAATCCTCCAGCCTAAGCAAAAGACATCTGAAGTTCATCTTATCCATGCCCCTCATGACTGTATTGAGCTCTATAAGACCACCCCTCAGCCTCCGACTCAACAGTGAAACAAGTCCCAGCCTATCCAGCCTCTTTTTATAACTCAAACCTTCCATTCCTGAGTGTACCCTGGTAAATTTCTTCTGAACCCTCTCCAATTTAATAATATCCTTCCTAAGCTGGGCGACCGGAACTGGACACAGTTTTCCAGAAGAGGCCTCACCAATGTCCTATACAGCCCCAGCAGGACTTCCCAGTTCCTGTACTCAAAGGTCTGAGTAATGAAGGCACCTTCATAACCACCCTGCCTATAGGTAATGCAAACTTCAGAGAATTCTGTACCCAGATCTCCCTGTTCTACAACACTACGCAAGGCCCAGCATTCATTTGTATATGGCCAGCCCCTATATGTTTTACCAAAATGCAAAACCTCGTGCTTATCCAAATTAAACTCCATCTGCCCCACCTTTACTCTGTCTCTAAGTCCGTGCTCTCCCGATCCTGGGTTGTTTGATGGGGGGACAGTGTAGAGAGAGCTTTACTCTGTATCTAACCTTGTGCTGTCCTTGTCCTGGGAGTGTTTGATGGGGGGGACAGTGTAGAGAGAGCATTACTCTGTACCTAAGCCTGTGCTATCCCTGTCCTGGGAGGGTTTGATGGGGAACAGTGTAGAGAGAGCTTTACTCTGTATCTAACCTTGTGCTGTCCTTGTCCTGGGAATGTTTGATGGGGGAGCAGTGTAGAGAGAGCTTTACTCTGTATCTAACTCCGTGCTGCTCCTGTCCTGGGAGTGTTTGATGGGGGGACAGTGCAGAGGAAGCTTTACTCTGTATCTAACCCCATGCTGTTCTGGTCCTGAAAGTGTTTGATGGGGGGACGGTGTAGAGGGAGCTTTACTCTGTATCTAACCCCATGCTATCCCTGTCCTGGGAGTTTTTGATGGGGAACAGTGTAGAGAGAGCTTTACTCTGTACCTAAGCCTGTGCTATCCCTGTCCTGGGAGTGTTTGCTGGGGGACAGTGTAGAGGAAGTTTTACTCTGTATCTGACCCCGTGCTGTCCCTGTCCTGGGAGGGTTTGATGGGGAACAGTGTAGAGAGAGCTTTACTCTGTATCTAACCCTGTGCTGTCCCGGTCCTGGGAATATTTGATGGGGGGGACAGTGTAGAGGGAACGTTACTCTGTACCTAACCTCGTGCTGCCCCTGTCCTGGGAGTGTTTGATGGGGATAGTGTAGAGGGAACTTTACTCTGTCGCTAACCCCGTGTTGCTTTGTCATGAGAATTGAATATGACGTTAAAGTGTTTAGCCAGCTCTGCAAATGTGTCCATTTATAATGAAACAATTTCTTTAATATTCTGGCAGCCCTGTTGATCAATGATGTATTCCAAGCAAAATACTCTTCTGTCTGTTGCTGCCTGGCTGGTTATTAGCTGAAGGATTAATCTGTCTTTGCAAGGCCGAGTGAAGGATTTACTGCCTGTATATTTGGAGGGGATTTAAAAGGATTGAATCCAGGGATGTGAAAAGTCAGTTCATGCAGAGAGAGAGAGAGACCGGGAGAAGCTGGGATTGTTTCCCCTCGGAGCAGGGGGAGATGAAGGGGAGATCGAATCGGGGCATTTGGAATCCCCGTGGGAGTTGGAGCGAGTTGATGAGGGAGACACTGTTCCCAGAGGCAGGAGGTTTCAATCACTGGGGGGGGGGGCAGCAGAGATGGGGTGGGAGGGGGGGGGGGGGGGGGGGCAGCAGAGATGGGGTGGGAGTTGGAGGAGGAGGATTTGGAGTGGCATGGAGGCTCAGTGGTTAGCGCTGCTGTCTCATGGCGCCAGGGACCCGGGTTCGATTCTAGCCTCGGGCGACTGTCTGTGTGGAGTTTGCACATTCTCCCTGAGACTGCATGGGTTTCCTCCCACAATTCAAAGATGTGCAGGTCAGGTGAATTGGCCATGCTAAACTGTCCCATAGTGTTAGGCGCATTAGTCAGAGGTAAAGGTAGGGGAATGGGTCTGGGTGGGTCACTCTTCGGAGGGTCGGTGTGGACTTGTTGGGCCGAAGGGCCCGTTGAGGGAATACTATAGGAAATCTAATCTAATCAGTTTGGTTTTGACCCAGTGAGTTGTCGTTCTGATCTGGGACACGCAGCCTGAAAAGGCAGATTTAACAGGAACTTTCAAAACGGGGTGGGGCGGTGATGGGAAAAATATGGGAATGGGAAAATGGGCGGGTTGGGAGAGTGGGAACAAATTAAATCAGTCTTTTTCCCCCCGAGCTGTTGCAATGCCCCGATGTCTGCACTGATTGATTCAGTGTAATAGTCTGTTTCCTGGCCGACTGAATAACTGCAGAGTGTACTGGCCAGAGCCCAGGCATGAATGGGAGAAAACAGAGTCACGTTCTGTCTGTTGATGTTTCACTGAATTCCTTACGCGCGGTCCAACTCGCTGTGCTGGCCAGTCTGTCAGCTGCGAGTCAGAACTGAGCGTTTTAGCAGAGTGTTCACACAGTGTCGGTTTTTCACACGAACTGTTAATGTCCCTGCACAGTTCAGTAATCCAGTCACTGCTGAATCCAGAGTGAGACTCTGAGAGTGTTCCTGTGCGTCTGCTTCTGAAGGGAACATCACCCACTCTGGGACCCCAAACGCTTTCCGGGTTCAATTGGAACACCCCAGGAATTGGGGGAAAGAATACAATGTATTTTATTGGATGTTAGCTCCACAGAGCTCTTATGATTAAGCATGGCTCCTCTTCTTCAGATACTAAAGCAGTCTGTGTGCCAATCCAGCAAGTCCTAGACAATATCCAGGCTTGGGCTGACAAGTGGCAAGTAACATTCGCAAATGCCAGACTGTGAGTGTCTCCATTAAGAGACAATCTAATCACCGTCCCTTACGCTCTCACATAGGAAGTGACACACAAATACTAGACAGTTACAATCTCCAATGAGAGAGAATCTACCCACTGCCGTTGACATTCAATGGTGTTACCATTACTGAATTCCTCACTGAGGATTCAGAAATGGCAACACCGCTGACAGAATCAACCTGGGGATGACCATTGGGCTTGGACCCGCCACATAAACACAGCAACTACATGAGCAGGTCAAAAGCAGAGAATCCTGCAACCAGTAACTCCCCTCCTGACTCCCCCCAAAGCCTGTCCCACCTTCAACAAGGCACAAGTCAGGAGTGTGAGAAAATACCCCTTACTTGCCCTAAATGGGGGGGAAGCTCCAACAACACTCAAGAAGTGTTGACACCATCCAAGGACAAAGCAGCCCCCGCTGGATTGGCCCCACACCCACAAATATCCCCTCCCTCCCTCCCACCGACACTCAGTAACAGCAGTGTGTACCATCCCCTCCCTCCCCC
>NW_025213464.1:7126-17564 GCF_004010195.1 Chiloscyllium plagiosum | reverse complement strand
ACAGCAGTGTTGTACCAGCTACAAGACCCACTGCAGAAACTCACCAAAGACCCTCAGGCAGCACCTTCCAAACCCACGGCCACTTCCATCTAGAAGGACAAGGGGCAGCAGGTACATGGGAACACCACCCCCTGCAAGTTCCCCTCCGAGCCCCTCACCATCCCGACTTGGAAATATATCGGCCGTTCATTCCTGGGTCAGAATCCTGGAATTCCCTCCCTCAGGGGCATTGTCCCTTCAATGAGCCTTTGACATGTTGTTATAGCCCAGTGGGGTGCTCAGCAACGGTGAGAGAGTGAAATGTCGCCGGGAGATGACTGAGAGTTTTTGGAGGTTCATTAATGATGTCTTTCTGTGTCTGTCCCATACAGGAGTGAGCAGCCAACAACAGACAGGGAAAATCTTTGAGATTACCAGTGTGGTGAACTTTACTGTGGAGAGAAAGGATAACGGTGACGTTGTGACCTGTGAGGCCAACGTGCCTTCAATGAAAGGAATGAAAAACAGGATCGACTTCCCGTTGAATGTACGATGTAAGTGAGACAGAGAGAGAGAGAGAAAGAGTGCATTGCTGTCGCGCCTTTCAGGGCATCCAACAATCCATCACAGAACCAGGGGCTCCCTCCTCGAAGATTAGTCAAATGGTGGGAAATCCCAACTGAGCAAGGTCCCAGAAAGGGCAATCTGGCCGTGACAGCTATCTTCTTTCCCACTCTCTTCGCGGGGAACACGTTGATCACAGGACGCGCTGTTCCTGGTTGCTCTATCAATTGTGGGATCTTTTGTAGATGACCTTCTGAAGGAGAGGATTTGTGACAGTGCACCACTTTCCCTCAGTATTGAGAGTCTGACACTTACCATTTCCTGACCACTCGCCAGTTCTCTGTCCAATGTACAACCTGCATTACCACAGGCTCTTACAATTGAACATTTGGGGATCCATTCTTGCTGTCTGTAGTTAGTGTATGCTCAAAGACTTTAGGAATTGAAACTCAAAATCTTTGCCCACATTATAAATGCTCTTGCCTTGACGATTGAGTCCTGGAGCGGGAATCGAACCTGTGGATCAGAGACAGGATCAATACCCATAATGCACCACCAACTGGCAACATAGCACCTTTACCAAGCAAGTCGTCACATTGGCACCTGGCCAAATGAGGGGATTTTGAGTCTACGATTCGAATCAGGCAGGTCAGGACATGAGCTACCTCTTAAACATCTGAGAGGGAAATGGTGGAGGGGTTTCAGGAGGGAGTTCCCATGCTCAGGAGCTCCCCAGTCAGCTAAAGGCACGGCTCCCAATGGCAGAGCGATGGGAATAGGGGATGCTCCAGATAGACCGGGATTGGAGGGGGTTACAGGGATAGGGAGGGGCGGTAGGGACTGGAGGGGGTTACAGAGATAGGGAGGGCGTGTAGGGGCTGGAGGGGGTTGTGGACAATGAAGGAGGTTACCCCAGAGTACAATGGGATCTTGATCAAATGGGCCAATGGACTGAGGAGTGGTAGATGGAGTTTAATTTAGGTAAATGTGAGATACTACATTTTGGAAAGGCAAATCAGGACAGGACTTATAATCTCAATATAAGGGAAAGTTGCTGAACAAAGAAACTTTGCAGCGCCGGTTCATTGTTCCTTGGAAGTCTCAGATAGATAGGATAGTGAAGAAGGCATTTGGTATGCGTACCTTTCCTGCAGAAGATGACGTTCCTCCTGCTTGATGTCTTCATCTCCCTCCTCAGGAGACTGCTCCTGCTCTCCCAAATCATCAGCCTCCATCATAGAATCGTACAGCACTGAAACAGACCTTTTGGTCCGGCTCACCCACCTTGATCAGACATCCCAATCTGACCTAATCCCATTTGCCAGCAGTAGGCCCAGATCCCTGTAAACCCTTCCTATGCATATTACCATCCAAGTGCCTTTTAAATTTTGTGATTTTACCTGCCTCCACCACATATCCCCTCTTTGTCTCCTCCAGTTGTTCAGGGCACAGAATACAAGAACTATATAGCAATTTCTGTCATACAGTCTGTATTGTCAACCCCTCACCCACCCCCACCCCCAACCCGCGCCAACCCCAAGGCTGTAGGGGGTTACAGAAATAGGGAGGGGGTGTAGGGGCTGGAGCAGGTTGCAGAGATAGGGAGGGGGTGTAGGGGCTGGATCAGGTTGCAGAGATAGGGAGGGGGGTGTAGGGGCTGGAGGGGATTACAGAGATAGGGAGGAGGTGTGAGGAGATTTTGGATATATCAAGGGAGACACTGAACATCCTGATTTTCCAGCCCAGTTTTGTCCAGACAGGAAGCTTGAGGATTAATGTCGGAGCTACATGAGTCAGTACATGGGCCTGCTGTGTTTGGGAGCAGTTGGTGTTTATGGTTGGAAGATCGAAACTGTTTTTGAATCGTTTTAATGTGACAGGCTACAGGCTGTCACTGTCAGACACAAAGATCATTTCCCTTTGCACTCAGTGAGTCTATGTTCCTGTATCCTTTCCATTTCCAACAGGATTGATGTGAATTGTAACTGTTTGTTTACTCTCGAACTGATTTAACTACTGATTTAACTAGGTGACCTGCTGCAAATGCTGCTCGCATTCATTTATTCACACCACGTCCCTATTCCAATGAAAGTCCTATTGTTTTTCAAGTTGAGAGTTGAGTTATCCCAGTAATTAATCTCTCACGAGGTGATTTACACTTTAGACTCAGGGGATGTACCCCACGGAGGAGGGAGTGATGCTCAAATCTTAACGTGAAATGGTCTTCTCTCAGACGAACCTACCAACATCGACAAACCTACCAACATCGACAAACCGCCGAAACAGGGATTGCAAATTTGCTTAACACCATCTGTCCCTCTCTCACTCTATCCCCAATTTCTGAGACTCTCTCTCAATCTTCTTTCCCTCCCGGTCCTTCTCAGGCCATTTCCAACCGCTAAGATCTCTCTGTCTCTCCCCACTTTCTCCAATCCCTGACTTTGCAAACTTCCAACTCCAAACACATTCCCTCTCTCTCCATTGCTAAACCCTCAGTGTTTCTCTCTCTCCATCTCCAATCCCTCAATCTCTTTATTCTTGAAACTTCAATCTCTCCATCTCTCTCTCTCTCTCCTCCATTTCCAATCCCTGTCTTTCCTGACTTCCAACTCCTGGGGAAGTCATGCCTGACAAACCTGTTGGAATTCTTTGAAGATGTGACAAATAGGTTAGACCAGGGAAACCCAGTGGATGTCGTCTATCTAGACTTCCAAAAGGCCTTTGATAAGGTGCCACCCGGGAGGCTGCTGAGCAAGGTGAGGGCCCATGGTGTTCGAGGTGAGCTACTGGTATGGATTGAGGATTGGCTGTCTGACAGAAGGCAGAGAGTTGGGATAAAATGTTCTTTATCGGAATGGCAGCCGGTGACAAATGGTATCCCGCAGGGTTCAGTGTTGGGGCCGCAGCTGTTCACGTTATATATTAATGATCTGGATGAAGGGACTGGGGGCATTATAGCGAAGTTTGCCAATGAGACAAAGTTAGGTGGACAGGCAGGTAGTACTGAGGAAGTGGGAGGCTGCAGAAGGATCTAGACAGTTTGGAAGCGTGGTCCAGGAAATGGCTGATGGAATTCAATGTGAGCAAATGCAAGGTCTTGCACTTTGGAAAAAAGAATACAAGCATGGACTACTTTCTAAACAGTGAGAAAATTCATAAAGCCAAAGTACAAAGGGATCTGGGAGTGCTAGTTGAGGATTCTCTAAAGGTAAACATGCAGGTTGAGTCCGTGATTAAGAAAGTGAATGCAATGTTGTCATTTATCTCAAGAGGGTTGGAATATAAAAGCAGCGATGTGCTACTGAGACTTTATAAAGCTCTGGTTAGACAGCCTTAGAATTAGGGGGGGTAAATTCAGAACAGAAATGCGGAGACATTTCTTCAGCCAGAGAGTGGTGGGCCTGTGGAATTCATTGCCGCAGAGTGCAGTGGAGGCTGGGACGCTAAATGTCTTCAAGGCAGAGATTGATAAATTCTTGATGTCACAAGGAATTAAGGGCTAATGCGGGTAAGTGGAGTTGAAATGCCCATCAGCCATGACTGAATGGCGGAGTGGACTCGATGGGCCGAATGGCCTTACTTCCGCTCCTATGTTTTATGGTCTTATGGTCTTAAACTGTCTCTCTCTCTGTTCATCTCCATCACCAATTCCTCAGTGTCTCTCTACCTCCATTTCCAATCTCTCAATCTCTCTCTCTCCCTTTATCTCCAGTCCCAGTCTCCCTGCCTCCATCTTCAATCCTTAATCTCTCTCTCTACTTCCATCTCTAATCCCTCAATCTCTGTCTCACTTCCATTTCAAATCCTTCCCTCTCCCTATCTCAATCCTCCATCTCTCTCTCTCTACCTCCATTTCTAGTTTTTCAATTCCCCTCTCCCTCAATTTCCAACCCATCTCTCTCTCTCTCTACCGCCTCCCTTTCAAATCTTTCAATCTCTCTCTCTTTGTCCTTTAATCTCAACCTGTCTTCTCCCTCCCATTTCCACTCCCTCCCTTGCCCTACCAACACCTCTTCGTCTCCAACCCCTCAATCTTTCTTTGCCTCCATCTCAAACACAACAATTAAGGTTCAGGACCAAGTGCAGGAAAATGGAACTCAGTGTAGATTTAATGTAGCTACGGTAGGATACATCTGATGGGCTGAAAGACCTCTTCTGTCATTTCTGATTCTCTGATTTGTAGTGACAGTGCAGTATCATTTTTGTTAATTTCATTCAGATTTCTTGTGTGGTTTGATTTTGATCACTCTGTACGATTTCCCCAAATGAACATTGAGATCCCATAAGTAACACTGCTTTGAAAATGACACTGGGGACATGATGCCTGCTAGAATATAATTAATCTATCTTTAGTTGTGAACCTGATACAATTATCATTCTCATATTTACAAGCCTTTGGGACACATCGTTGGAAAAATGCGACAAGAAATATCATTTTTCAAGTGAATTAATAGCCTGTGAACAATGTTCAGATGCAAATTGTCCTTTTTTTTCACACTGATTGTACATTCTGTTGCTGCTAGTTCAATTTCTTTCTCAGTTGCTGGAGTAAACGTTTATTTCTATAACCATAGGAAAGTTTGTGCTGTACCCTGGGTGGGATTGGACTAATATTTCCAGATAAATTTCTCGTTCAATTCCCATTACAAAACAATTCCCATTGTTACCCCCACCCAGCAGAATCCTTTTGGAAATTTCTCTGAACCCTACACTCAAGCAACATTCTCCCGGACTCCCGGTCTGACAAAGTAGTCTTCCCAGCCTCAATATATTCTTTTACCTGACAATGAACCCAATTGAATCGCTCTTAACCTGTTTGTTAATAGTCCCAGGATGTGGAGATAGTCTTCATCAGTATCTTTTGCAAATTCCTGGCAGACCTGAACTCCCTGCAGGGGGTGAGATGGAGGATTTGGGGTGAGGGATGGTTGGTGGGCAGGGGTGAAGGAGACCGCTTTATGAGGGAAAGCTGCAGTTGGTGAGTGGGAAGAGATGGTGAATAGTCCAGATCAGGGAGGTATTGAGCTTTCTCTTATATCCTAGACCAACACTTTAAGCTATAGAGAGATTTGTTACCAGGGCAACTACTTTGATAATACAAGAACTACTGACAGTCTCACTGGGGGTGCCTTCATGACAACTCAATCTGCAAGAATACTTTACATGTACCAGAACCAACAGCCACGTACAAAGGAAAAGAACACTCTTTCTACTCCAAAAACGTTCCTACATTCTGATGTGGGATTTCTGATTTTTAAAAGTTTATTCTCATGACATGGGTGTTGCTGCATTTACTGCCTGTCCCTAGTTGCCCCTCTCCTCCCCTTGAGAAGGTGGGGGTGAGCTGCCTCCTTGAGCCGCTGCAGTCCATGTGCTGTGGGTAGACCCACAATGTCCCTGAGGGAGGCAATCCCAGGATTCTGACCCAGGAAGGAACAGACGATATATTTCCAAGTCGGGAAGGTGAGGGGCTCGGAGGGGAACTTGCAGGTGGTGGTGTTCACATGTATCTGCTGCCCCTTGTCCTTCTAGATGGAAGTGGTCATGGGTTTGGAAGGTGCTGCCTGAGGGTCTTTGGTGAGTTTCTGCAGTGGGTCTTGTAGCTGGTACACACTGCTGTTACTGAGGGTCGGTGGGGGAGGGAGGGGATGGTACACACTGCTGTTACTGAGTGTCGGTGGGGGAGGGAGGGGATGGTACACACTGCTGTTACTGAGTGTCGGTGGGGGAGGGAGGGGATGGTACACACTGCTGTTACTGAGTGTCGGTGGGGGAGGGAGGGGATGGTACACACTGCTGTTACTGAGTGTCGGTGGGGGAGGGAGGGGATGGTACACACTGCTGTTACTGAGTGTCGGTGGGGGAGGGAGGGGATGGTACACACTGCTGTTACTGAGTGTCGGTGGGGGAGGGAGGGGATGGTACACACTGCTGTTACTGAGTGTCGGTGGGGGAGGGAGGGGATGGTACACACTGCTGTTACTGAGTGTCGGTGGGGGAGGGAGGGGATGGTACACACTGCTGTTACTGAGCGTCGGTGGGGCACGGAGGGGATGTTTGTGGATGTGGGGCCAATCCAGCCGGGTGCTGCTTTGTCCCTGGATGGTGTCGCGGTTATTGAGTGCTGTTGGAGCTGCCCCCATCCAGGGGCAAGTGGGGAGTATTCCCTCACCCTCCTAAACTGATCCCAGACAGATTGACACTGGTCACCTATTACTGATAAACAAGGCGATAGAAGAGGAGAGGAGAACAACGACGGAATTGCATTTCTCTAGCACCTTTCATCACTTTCCAGCATACGAATGAGTGTAGCGGCCAATGGCATACTTTTGAAAACTAGACACTGCCTTAACATTGGCAACATTGTCATGGAGTTGAGGGGTGGTGTTCGTATCTCTAAGATTCCTCTGGGGCCCAATCTATTGCTTGGGGGAGTGTGGGTTCAAATCCGATCCTGGAGTTTAAATTTAATCACTAAAAGTCAGCAACAGAAATTGCTGGAGAAACCCAGCAAGTCTGTGAAGAGTGAAACAGAGTTAATGTTTCAATCCAGGGACCCTTCTTCAGCCCTGGTGTTCTTCTCTCTCCACAGATGCTGCCAGACCTGTCGAGTTTCTCCAGCAAGTTCCGTTCTTTGTTTCAGGTCTCCAGCGTCCGCAGTTGTTCTTTGCATCATTACACGAAAATGGTCAGGAATGAAAAATAGTCGGTTCAGTTGTCATTGCCAAAATCTGCCATCCCCAGCTGATTTGGGACAACAGATGTGGAGTTCTAGGGCAGTGACGCCCACGTACCATTGAAAGATGCTCATCCAGGCACAGCAAGCTCCCACAAAGAACAACGCGACACTGACCTGAATGCACCAGACCTCAGTCTCCGTGACTGGGTGGTGTCATTTGAATAGGAGCCTTTCGTGGCTGCAAGGTCTTCTGGGATAGCTCAGGCGCCATTGAATGCCAAGCTATGTTGAGTCCAAGAGCTTAGTGGGGGAAGGGGGGGAGGGGATGGGATGAGCCAAGACAGACCATTCCCACCTCCCAGACCATGCATCATCCCTGGAATGTGGTTTTCAGTTTCTCCAAGAGACGTGTGTGTCATTAGTTCCCCAACCCCATTCTGCATGAGAGGTTAAACATCTTGAAGCTGCCAGTTAGACAGATGCAATCACTGCTTAATTATACATTCTACACATTTATGTGTTCATATAATACACTGCAGGTAAAACTTTTTAATCTGTTCTTATTTAATAACTGTGCTACGTTTCTAATTTTCAGCTCAGAAGCTCTTTACAGATGAATAGTCCAATTAAACACTTCATGCTATGAAATATCTGGAAGAAGCCAGGTATTTTGCACAAATTGTTCCGCCAATCACCAAGTCCACCATCGAAACAGTTTCCCTTAAAGGTAGTTAGTATCGTGGAATTGTCATGGTGCAGTGGGAGTCCATTTGATCCATCGTGCCTGGACTTGTTTGGACTGGTTTGCAGCCGTAACAATTCTGTGATGTTTGAGTCCTTCACTGCAGGATAGGTCTAACTAAACAAAAAGCAGTACTCTCTGAAGGCAAGAGTCTTCCCCCATCTCTGTCATTTACTCTAATTAAACTGGGTCCCCAAAACATTGAACTGTAGCTTTCCATTCGACCCACTCTGATCACAGTAAGTGACAGCACAGGGTTAGATACAGAGTAAAGCTTCCTCTACACTGCCCCACATCAAACACTCCCAGGACAGGGACAGCATGGGGTTAGATACAGAGTAAAGCTCCCTCTACACTGTCCCCCATCAAACACTCCCAGGACAGGGACAGCACAGGGTTAGATACAGAGTAAAGCTCCCTCTACACTGTCCCCCATCAAACACTCCCAGGGCAGGGACAGCATGGGGTTAGATACAGAGTAAAGCTCCCTCTGTACTGATCCCCATCAAATACTCACAGTACAGGGACAGCACAGGGTTAGATATAGAGTAAAGCTCCCTCTACACTGTACCCCATCAAACACTCCCAGGACAGGGACAGCACGGGGTTAGATACAGAGTAAAGCTCCCTCTACACTGTCCCCCATCAAACACTCCCAGGACAGGGACAGCATGGGGTTAGATACAGAGTAAAGCTCCCTCTGCACTGATCCCCATCAAATACTCACAGTACAGGGACAGCACGGGGTTAGATACAGAGTAAAGCTCCCTCTCCCAACCTATAGGGAAAGGGCTGTGGAATGGGGTTGAGTGAATTGGTTCTGTAGAGTGCTAGCACAGACCTAAAGGGCCGAATGGGCCCACATCATCTGAACCATTTGATTCTCTGACAGTGCAGCTCCATTATTGCCTGGAAAGGTGACACTGTGTAATGGGTTTCTCTCTCTCTCTCTCTCTCTCTGTCTCTCTTGCAGTTCCCCCCGTGGTCAAAGTTCAAACTCCGTCCGTCCACTTGAGAGAGGGTGATGACCTGACATTGACTTGCCTGGTTACAGGGAACCCACAGTAAGTGTGATTCTGATCTGCCTCCACACTCAGTTACAGTGAGACAGCCCAGCCTAAATGAGCTCCGCTGAGACGGTTTGAAACCCTCTGATTTGTGTCTACGCTGTATCCTCCATAAACTGGGCAGCGCTGGCTGAACAACTCTGAGTGTGCCAGTGGTTACCCTGACAACCAATGTAAAATGATCCATCGTGCTTGTATCAAAACTCGTTTCAGTTTGCGAAAAGTGACTTCCATTTGGGCCCGATCTCTGTATCCTCTCTAAACAGGGGGAATATGACCTACACTTTGGTCAGGAATTACCCAGCATCTCAGGGAGTCTATACTTCACCAATGCCTTTCTCCATGGCAACCACTCGAGCAGTCACCCAATTAGAACCCTTTCCTCCCCCAGTGTAAATGATTGTGATCGTCAGAAATTTGGCATTCTTGCATTTTGTCCAGATGGTTGCAGAACAAAATCTTGGACACCGTGTCCCTCTTTTCAGAAACAGCAAGTTCAGAAATTGCTGCTGTCACAAACGGGGAATGGTGTGCTCACTCTCTGTTTGCAAACCTCCAAAGGAAATCTCCAGCACTCAAACAAGTCACTCAGCCCATCGTTCTCTCCTGTGGGCTGTCTCTCTGCATTGTGAATCACTTGTTCCCACTACAGGTTGTGGGAGTGAGTCCCACATTCTCCCTCAACTCCTTGTGGGAGTGATTCCAACATTCCCCACCAACTCCCTGTGGGAGAGAGTCCCACATTCCTCGCCCCCACCCCCTACTCTGTGTGGGGGTGAGTCCCACATTCCCCCCCCCCCCCCCACACACTCCCTGTGGGAGTGAGTCCCAAATTCCCCCCAACTCCCTTTGGGAGCAGGTCTCACATTTCCTGACAATACTTTTCTCTTGAATTCCTCATCCCCACCGGATTTCTAACCGATAAGCACACCCTTACAGTTGGTTGTTCTCATTTCCCCTTTGTCGCTGCATTTTCATTCACTCATGGAAAGTGGGGGTCACTGGCTGAGCCCAGCAAATATTGTACAACACTGTCCCTAATTGCCCCCCTTGAGAAGGTGGGGGTGAGCTGCCTTCTTGACCTGCTGCAGTCCATGTGCTGTGGGTAGCCCCACAATGTCCCTGAGGGAGGGAGTCCCAGGATTCTGACCCAGGAAGGAACGGCCGATATATTTCCAAGTCGGGATGGTGAGTGGAGGGGAACGTGCAGGTGGTGGTGTTCCCATGTACCTGCTGCCCCTTGTCCTTCTAAACGGAAGTGGCCGTGGGTTTGGAAGGTGCTGCCTGAGGGTCTTTGGTGAGTTTCTGCAGTGGGTCTTGTAGCTGGTACACACTGCTGTTACTGAGGGTCGGTGGGGGGAGGGAGGGGATGGTACACACTGCTGTTACTGAGCGTCGGTGGGGGAG
>NW_025213464.1:0-3346 GCF_004010195.1 Chiloscyllium plagiosum | reverse complement strand
GCATTTAAGCGGACATTGGATAGGCATATGGAGGATAGTGGGCTAGTGTAGGTTAGGTGGGCTTGGATCGGCGCAACATCGAGGGCCGAAGGGCCTGTACTGCGCTGTATTCTTCTATGTTCTATGTTCTATGTAAAGCTCTCTCTGCACTGTCCCCCATCAAACACTCCCAGGACAGGGACAGCACAAGGTTAGATACAGAATAAAGCTCCCTCAGCACTGTCCCCCATCAAACCCTCCCAGGACAGGGGTTGGCGCCGGGGGAAGAAGGGGTGTTGTTGCGCCTTTGTGACCATAACATCTCCATGGGACATCCTGGACAGGGTGTCAGTTATCGCAATGCAAGGAACGTGACGCTGTCCCCCCTCCCACCTCGGCTCCGTTGATGGAGCTGGGTGTGTGTTCTCATTCCTTCCGTCCTGGTGTCACTGTTCAGTTCGTCAGTTTTGCTGATGTTGTGAGCGAGGGTGTTGTCATTCCATCAGGACACCAAGCCCTCTGCCTCCTTCCTGTATTCGGACTCATCGTTAGATATCCACCCTACCACTGTGCTGTCATCAGCAAACGTGTAGATGGGATTCATCCGGAATTTGGCAACACAGTTCCAGGTGGACAGGAAGTACAGAAGGGGCCTGTAAAGTCTTGGGTGTTGAGTGTTCCTCTGGAGGAGTGGCAGCTCTCTCTCTCTCTCTCTCCCCTCACTGATTGCAGTCTGGGGGTCAGGAAGCTGAGGATGCAGTTGTAGAGGAAGGAATGGAGATCGAGATCACGGGGTTTGGAGATCAGTTTGGAGGGGACCATGGTGTTGGAGGGGGACCATGGTGTTGGAGGTGGAGCTGTAGTCGGTGAGCAGGAGACTGAGGTGGGTGTCCGTGTCATCCAGGGCTGGGGAAATGGTGTCTGCTATGGACGTGTCACCTTTGTGAGGCAAATTGCAGGGAGTTGAGGAAGGCTGGGAGCCTGGAATTGATGTAAGCTAAGAGCAACCTCTCGGAGCACTTCCTGGCAGCACTTGGCTGATATCCCCCTCAACCTTTCCAATTCACATACCTGTCCAAATGTCTTTTAAATGTTGTTTTAAACCCACATCCACCACGCCTGCATCGGGCTGTGTGTATACCTTTCAGTATTTTCACTGTTTCATTGAGATCATCTCTCAGTCTTCCAGACTCTTACAAATCCAGGACCAACCTCCGCAAACTCCCCAACAGTGAGGAAACAGGCCCTTCGGCCCAACAAGTCCACACCGATCCCCTGAAGAGTAACTCACCCCAGATCTATTCCCCAACTCTATTACTCTACATTTACCTCTGACAAATCCACCCAAATCTGCACATCCCTGGACACTATGGGACAATATAGCATGGCCAATCGACCCTAACCTGCACATCCCTGGGCACTATGGGACAATTTAGCATGGCCAATCCACCCTAACCTGCACATACCTGGACACTATGAACAATTTAACATGACCAATCCACCATAACCTGCACATCCCTGGACACTATGGGATAATTTAGCATGGCCAATCCACCTTTATCTGCACATCCCTAAACACTATGGGACAATTTGGCATGATCAATCCACCCTAAACTGCACATCCCTAAGCACTATGGGACAATATAGCATGGCCAATCCACCCTAACCTGCACATCTTTGGACTGCAGGAGGGAACCGGAGCACCCGGAGGAAACCCACGCAGACATGGGGAGAATACGTAAACTCCACACAGACAGTCACCCGAAGCTGGAATCAAATCCAGGTCCCTGGCGCCGTGAGGCAGCAGTGCCAACCACTGAGCGTCCGTGCCCTCCGCACTCCCTAAGACATTGGCGGGTGGATATGAGAGGGAGAGCGCTGGGGAGTGTGCAGGGGGAGATGAACCAGGATGCTGCTAGGGCTGGAGGGTTTCAGACACAGACAGACAGAGACAGCAGGAGGCTGGGACAATACAGCGAGAAAGAGAGAGACAGAAAGAGATTTGAAAGTTTTCGTTTGAGCAGAGTAGACTGAGAGGAGGGAATGACATTTAGGTTTATAAAATGTTGAGGCATAGAGTCAGGAGGAAACTTTTTCCCTTAGTGAAGAGATTAATAACCAGAGAGTACAGATTTAAAGGGCGGAAGATTTTGAGGAGATGTGAGGAGAAAACGTTCCCACTGGGAAGTTGATGGGAATATATGGCTGTAAGGATGGGAGAGGCAGAAACCCCTCAGAACATCGAGGAAGTATTCAGATGTGCACTTGTGGTGCTGAGACTGCGCGGCCGAGCGCTGGAGGATGAGATTATAATAGTTAGCTAGTTAGTTTTGACCAGCACAAACACAATGCGCTGAAGGTCTGTGTCACAGATCTCGATAACACTCCCACCATCCCTGTCATCAATCTGCTGATCCTGTGCTATAGCTTCCTGGTTTACAAAGTACAACCTTCCTTGAGGTAGACAAAGTTGAAACTCACCCAACACCAGTCCAACAGGTTTATTTGGAAGCACTAGCTTTCGGAGCGAGGCTCCTTCATCAGGTGATTGTGGACCAGAATTTCAGTACTCCAGGTATGGGGCCCTGAATTACTGCACTCAAGTGTCTTTGCTGCTGAATTCAAATTCATGTGTAGTGAGGCCATCATCCTGTTGACATGCTTAACAGTGTGTGGCACTGGTATGGTTGTTCTCAATGACTCGAGCACCGGCTTTCTTTGGGATTCACCTCTTCTCGCTCACTCACTGCGGAAGTCATATGCATTGCCTTTGTCAGAGTGAACAACCACATGCTTATCTACATTGTGTTCAGTCGTGCCAGTATAAACCCACTCACTCAGCCTGGTGAAATCGCCCAGAGGTCTCTCTGCATCCCCCTCACAGCTCACATTGCCACCACATTTTGTCTCACTTGCAAACTTGGAAAGATTACAAAGCCCCTGACTTCCTAAATCGTTGATTTAATCCAGTATTCCCAGCACTGATGCTGACAGTACTCACAGAAGACAGCGTGCCATTCTGAAAACAGCTCATTTATTCCAACTCTCTGGTCAGAGACAAAAAGAAACACTGCAGATGCTGGAATCCAAAGGAAGCAAACAAGCTAGAGGGACACAGCAAGGTAGGCAGCACCAGGAGGGACAGGCAGGAGGCTGGAGGGACACAGCAAGGCAGGCAGCACCAGGAGGGACAGGCAGGAGGCTGGAGGGACACAGCAAGGCAGGCAGCACCAGGAGGGACAGGCAGGAGGCTGGAGGGACACAGCAAGGCAGGCAGCACCAGGAGGGACAGGCAGGAGGCTGGGGGAACACAGCAAGCCAGGCAGCATCAGGAGGGACAGGCAGGAGGCTGGGAGAACACAGCAAG
>NW_025213463.1:31524-33277 GCF_004010195.1 Chiloscyllium plagiosum | reverse complement strand
GAGGATTGATGAAAGCAGAGTGGTGGTCGTGAAGTATATGGACTTCAATAAGGCACATAACAAGGTTCCCCATAGTAGACTGTTTAACAAGGTTGGATAACGTGAAATAATGGGTGAACTAGTCACTTCGATGTAGAATTGGCTGAAAGAGAAGAGACAGATGGTGTTAGTGGATCGGTCTGGAGGTCTATAAACAGCAGTGTCCCACAAGGATCGGTGCTGGGTCCAATGTGTTTTCTCAGTTATATAAATGACTTGGATGTGAACACAGGAGGTACAGTTACTAAGTCGCAGATTTCACCAAAATTGGAGGTGCAGTGGATAGCGAAGAAGCTTACCTCAAATTACAACAGGAGCTTGATCAGATGGACCAATAAGCTGAGAAGTGGCAGAAGGAGGTTAATTTAGGAAAATGTAAGGTGCTGCACTTTGAGAAGGCAAATCAAAGCAGGACTTAGACACTGTAGGGTAAGGTCCTGGGAGGTGTTACTGAGCATAGAGACTTTGGAGTGCAGTTCCTTGACAGTGGCATTGCAGGTACTCAGGATAGTGAAGAAGCCATTTGGTATGCCTTCCCTTGTTGGCCAGAACATTGAGTAAGGAAGGTGGGCGTTGTGCTGCGGCTGTATCGGACATAGGTTAGACTATGTTTGGAATACTGTGTTCATTGCTGTAGGAAGGATGTCATGCAACTTGAAAGCATTCAGAAAAGATTTCCAAGGACGTTTGCAGGTCTGGAGTGTTTGAGCTATTGGGAGAGGCAGAATAGTCTGGGGCTTTTTCCCCTGGAGTATCGGAGGCTGAGGGATGACCTTACAGAAGTTTATAAAATTATGAGAGGAATGGATCCGGTGAAGAGCTAAAGACTTTCCCCCGGTGTTGGGGGAATTCCAGAACTCCTCATTATGGAAAGTTTTCTAAAATGTCTGGCCTGACAATCAACTTCCAGCTGACATGTTTAATATTTGGATGTTGCTGAGAGAGACAATCTCTGGGATCTTGCTGTGCCATCTCTAAAAATGTCTTGCTCTGTCTTTTAATTGATCCATCTCTGTTATCCCAGGGAATTAATAATCACTTGGAAAATCCAAAGATAGAGAGAGTTTGGGGCAAGGTCAACTTGAACAAGAGCATCCTCCAAGAGGGCACACAGTCCTGAGGCCTATTCCACAGGCCGCACTCCGTGGGGCACCACTTCAGTTGTGTCTCTTTATTTCCCCAAAGAGTGGGTACCTCTGTTGGTCCCTTTTTTTTTAACAGGCCTCTGGATAACTGGATCCTGTAAGATTGTGGCCTTGTCATTTTAATACAGGTTTGAATCCTGGGGTTAAAGGAAAAAGGGCTTAGAATTTGACACAACCTTGTAAACACCCCAAGTCCCCACCCCCAGCAAGTGTCTGAGAGACAGGACATTCCAAAGAGGAAATTGAAACCCTAAATGTCGACTTGTCTCTGAAAGACTTATAATGTCTGAGTAATAATGTGTGAATGTTCACATTGACATTGGGAGTGTGAGAGAGAGAGACTTGTAAACGTGAGAGAGGCAGGAGAAAGGGAGGGAGAGGCATTTGAGATTGTGAAATAGCAGTTATGTCAGTGCCTGTATTTGCAACAAATATTGAACTTTTAAACAGCTGCCATCAGAAAAATGGAGCTGATCTTGCTGCTGACATGTTGCTGCCTGTGAGATCCTGCTGTGCTCTGACAGCCTGTGGCAATGCGATCGAAGCAACAACTGTTCTGATAAACCCAT
>NW_025213463.1:26423-28565 GCF_004010195.1 Chiloscyllium plagiosum | reverse complement strand
ATAATCTTTTTCTCTCTCACTCTCTCCACGCACCCTTTGCAGGAATTGCTATTTTGAGACTATGACAGGGCAGGAAATCCTTCCCTTCGACAGAAGCTTCCTCGAGAGGGGAGGGGCGGACATCAGCCTGAGGTCTATTCGACAGGCTAAACCCCATGGTGCCGTGTGAGTTGTAACTATTTGTTAGCCCGAGGTTTAATTTCCTCTGGGACACCCTGGATTTTTAAGGATCTCTGGTTAACTGATATTGATTGTGGCTCTGCCATTTTAGAGCAAGTTTTAAGCCTGAGGTTAAAATAACCAGGGCCTTGGGATTTGACACAACCATGTTAAGTGTCTGACACACAGGAGGAAATTAAAACCCTGAATGTGAAATTCTCCTCAAAGGCTTGGTGTAATGTCAGAGTAATATGTGATGTGTGGGCAGGGATGGACGAGATTCGGATAAAGACAGAGAGAGAGCGGGATAGAGAGAGAGAGAGAGTTATATCTGGGAGTCACAGGGAAAATTCCAAGAACGAACCTCAGCAAATATCCCCCCGGTCCGGCCAGTTTTGTGTTTGGTGTAGATTTAGGGACAGAGAATCTTCGAGGCTCCTGAGGGGTCAATGTTTAATATTTTCAAACTGCACTGATATACATTACAAAGCTTTAAAAAGCCTTAAAAGCAAACAGGGAATGATCAAGCTTTCCTGTGCTAGAATTAACATGACAATGTTGAGCGAGATCCAACGAAGTTCATGTCCTGACACTGACATCTCAATGGGACAGACAGCTTTCTGGGAGGGGACTGAGAGACATTGCAATGTATCCTGCTCACTGGGGTGGAGACAGTGAACCCCTCAAAGAGAATAAGTCTTCAGTAGAATATGACAATGTAATTGTCAACGCATGTAATTTCTCTCTCTGTCGTAAGAGACAGCAGCTCCCTCTGGTTGAGATTGTCTGTGTGGGGGGAGACAGAGAGAGAGATATAGACAGAGCTAAATAGAATTATACGTGCGTTGAGAGAGAGAGGGTTAAACGCACCAAATCGAGTCACAGAGTCACGGAGAAACAGACCCTTCAGTCCCACTCGTCTATTAAGACCAAATATCCTCAATCAATCCAGTTCCATTTGCTCGCATTTCGCCAATTTGCTCCCAAACTCTTCCTATTGAAATACCCATCCAGGTGTCTTTTAAGTGTTACAGTACACACATCCACCACTTTCTCTGGCAGCGCATTTCTGACACACACCACCATCTTCGTGAATAGTTTACCCCTTAGATCTCTTCCAATTCTTTCCCCTCTCCTTAAACCTATACCCTCCAGTTCTGGAATCGCCTGCACCGGGGAAAAGTCTTTACTTCTTCATCCTATCCATGCCCCTCATAATTTTATAAATTTCTGTAAGGTCACCCCTCAGCCTCCGATGCTCCAGGGGAAATAGCCCCACTCGATTTAGCTTCTATCTATAGCTGAAACTCTCCAACACTGGCAACATATTTATAAATCTTGTCAGAACCCTTTCAAATCTCACAGAATCATTCCTACAGCAGGAATACCAGAAGTGAAAACAGCATTCTAAACGTGGCCAAACCAATGTCCTGTGCAGCCAAAACATGACCTTCTGATCAATACAGGAAAGTATACCAAATGTCTTCTTCACTATCCTGTCTCCCTGCAATTCCATTATCAAGGACTAAGAACCTGTACTCCAAAGTCTCTTTGTTCAGCAATATCCACGGGACCATTCCATAAAGTGTACAAGTCCTGCCCTAATTTGCCTTCCCAAAATGCAGCACTTCACATTTATCTCAATTAAAATCCGTCTGCCACTCCTCAGCCCAGTGGCCCATCTGATCAAGATCCTGTTGTACTCTGAGGTTAGCTTCTTCGCTGTCGACTGCACCTCCAACTTTATTACCATCTTCCAGTTAGGAACTATGCCTCTTATATACACATCCAAGTCATTTATGTAACTGACAGAACACAGTGGACCCAGCACCGATCCTTGTGCGACACCGCTGGTCATGGGCCTCCAGTCTGAAAAATAAGTCATTTATGTAACTGACAGAACACAGTGGACCCAGCACCGATCCTTGTGCGACACCACTGGTCATAGGCCTCCAGACAGAAAAATAACCATCCACCAACACC
>NW_025213463.1:23110-25011 GCF_004010195.1 Chiloscyllium plagiosum | reverse complement strand
CCCAACAATCCGCTCCACACTCCCCTCCGACCTATCACCCTCTCCCCACCTGCATTTACCCATCACCTTCCCAGCTACCTTCCCCAGCCCCACCACCAACCCCCCAGTTTATCTTTCAGCTCCCTTTCTCCCGCCCCACATTCCTGATGATAGACTGTTGGCCGAAATGCTGAGTCTCCTGCTTCTCGGATGTTTCCTGACCTGCTGTACTTTTCCAGCGCCACACTTTTCCACTCTGATCGCCAGCATCTGCAGCCCTCACTTGCTCCTTCACTGTCTTTTAGCTGAGGCATTTGTGGGGCCTCCCTTTATCTTACCCCTGATCCAGACTGCTGCCCCTGAGCTTGCATATTGCCTCGTCTGTGTCAGCCAGAGAGCTCACTGACTCTTAGTTTAAATGTGAATTCCCCATCTCATGTCCCAATTTCTGAGGGTTTCAGTCCAGGGTGTCTAATGGAATGTTTACTCCACCTTACACCAACCCGCCCTGTATTCCACCTTACTTCTGTACTCTGATTATCTCATTTTTCCCATTTTTTAGCTGTTCATTTACCTGCGGGTACCTGCTGCCAATCAGCTATTAAATGTTCTTGGCAAGTACCGTCAAAATTTGCCATCCTCCAATTTAGTACAACTTGCAAAACAATCTCATGGCCATAGGAACCAGAGCACATTCACCCATCTCTTAGGTCAACAGTGGTATATGCAAAGTGCAAATACAATTTGATTCCATTTGCATGTCCTTTGCTTCGGACCCATTTGATGACTACATTCTCGTGGCTGGTTCCAGACGCTCCTCTTGGCGAGACATTTATTCAGCATCCAACAATTCACTGTGCGTATGTTTAATTAAATAAACTCTGCTCTTTTTTTAAAATGAGGTAAACAGGGTTTTGTGTCCAATGCTACTGTCAGAAGCGAGTATTTCATCTGAAGAAATACTTTTATGTTGGTCTCTCCACTGGAAGCATATCCTTCCCTCATAAGATCAGCGATAATGTCCACTTTACTCAAAGACACAACCCAGCTGACATTGTTCCCAGCCCAGCACTACAGCAGCAGATGGCCCAGGAATCTAATTCCTTTCTCCTGTGTGAAGCTGTTTCAGTGTCAACTGTTGCTGCAGATACCAAATAATCTCTCTCTGTCTATCCCTCTCTCTCTACACACACATGTACATCAATCTGCCTGTCCCTCTCTCTCCCACCCCCACCCCGGCACACACCCCCACCACAGAAAATGTCTACCAGACAAAGAGAGCTGCTCTCTCTCTCGACAGAGAGAGAAATAACATGAGAATTAATTTGACATATTCTTCTGCAGATTTATTCTCGATGAGGGGTTTACTGTCTCCACCCCAGTGTCAGACACATTGCAATGTCTCTCAATCCCCTCCCAGGGAGCTGCCTGTCCTGTTGAGATGTTAATGTCAGGATTAAACTTCGTTGGATCTCCGTGAACATTGTCATGTTAACTCTAGCACAGGAAAGCTTGATCATTCCTTCTTTCCTTTTAAACATTTAAACATTTTTATGCTTTCTAATGGTTAGCTGTGCAGTTTGAAAACAGTAAACAATGACACCACAGTAGCCTCGAAGAACTGGTCAGACCGTGGGGATATTTGCTGAGGTTCCCTCATGGGATTTTCCTGATGTCAGTGTGACTGCCAACTATAACTCTCTCTCTCTACCCCTCTCTCTCTCTGTCTTTATCCTGTCTCGTCCATCCTGCCCACACACCACACATTACTCTGACATTATACCAAGTTTTTAAGGAGAGTTTCACATTCAGGGTTTTAATTTCCTCTTTTTGGAGTCCTGTGTGTCAGATACTTAACATGCTTGTGTCAAATCCCAAGGCCCTGTTTATTTTCACCACAGGCTTCAAACTTGCATTAAAAT
>NW_025213463.1:7772-20157 GCF_004010195.1 Chiloscyllium plagiosum | reverse complement strand
CTGCTGTATCCTCTGACAATCTTCCTCACTATCTGAAATTCCACCAATAATTGTATAATATGCAAACCTATTCAATAACCAACCACGTTTTCCTCCAAATCGACCATAAACAGCAGAGCTCCCAGCAATGATCCCTGCAGAAAACCAATAATCACAAGTCTCCATTTCTTAAACCATTCATTCACTGCCCCTCTGTCTTCCTACTACTCCAGTTCTGTATACATCTTGCCATCCCATCCCTGATAACAAGCTTTTGTTCCAGTCTGTCATGTGGAGGACTGAAGTCAATATCGTCCACTTTTGTCTCACGAACCATTTTTGTCATGTCCTCAATAAACTGAATTCATCAGCCTGGGCCAGGAGAAGGCTTTTGACAGAATATAACACACACCTCCATGTGGGACCTCCTCTCCAAAATTGTCTTTGGGGAGGGAATCTGCAATTGGATCCGACTGCACCACAACAACATCGTTCGCGCAGTCTCAATCAACGGGTGGGATCTGGAAGCTTCCCCGTCAGATCTAGGGTTAGGCAGGGCTGCCCACTTTCACCGGCCTTGTTTGTGTGCTGTATAGAGCCCTTTGCTGAGTCCATCAGGATGGATGTGACCCTGACAAGGGAGACTATTCCAGGCAGCAGAGGCCTGCAGGTCAACGCCTCCACGTACACGGATTTTTTCACCGTTTTCTGCTGGGACCCGCTGTCAGTGCACAGACTCATGACCATCTGGGATCAGTTCCAACTGGTTTTGGGAACCAAGGGAAATTGAGGCAAGAGTGAGGCCATGTTCTGTGGGAACTCGGCTGACTGATCCTTCATTCCCTAAACTGTCAGGACAGATTACCTGAAGGTGCTGGAATATAGCTCAGAGGGGTTGATGTGTGCATAAAATCTAGCGAGGAGTGCACGGCCAAAGTGAAGCAGACACTGGTATTTTAGGAGCACTACTCCTGCCCCATTTATGAGTAAAAACCTGGATACCAGGTGAGATGCACTCTCTGTTCTTGGACATGGCGCTGATCTGGCCCATCCACAAAACTGCACTGTTTCAGTCACCCGAGGCAACTTACACTTCATCTGGCAGCCTAAGATAGACTGTGTCAACAGGGAGTCCAAGTACAAAACCGTAGATAAGGGGGGGTGAACATACCCAACACCGCCCTCACCCTGATGGCCCCTTTGTCTGCGGCTGCATCAAGCTGTGTGCACACAAACACCAAGTGTCACTCCATAGTGATGGTTCTACCTGTCCCCGGTGCTGGAAAGGATGGGATTGGCCTCGTTGCCTTGCAACGCTCCAAATAGAGTCACAGAGTCATGGAGCTGTTCAGTGCAGAAACAGACCCTTCGTTCCAACTCATCATTAAGACAAAGTATCCTCAATTAATACAGTCCCATTTGCTTATATTTCACCCATATCCCCCCCCTAACTCTAGGTAAGCTTCTTCGCTATCCACTGCACCTCCAATTTTAGTGAAATCTGCAACTAAGGTACTGTTCCTCCTATGTTCACATCCAAGTAATTTATGTAACTGAGAAAACACAGTGGACCCAGCACCGATTCTTGTGGGACTCCGCTGTTTTTTAGCCTCCAGAACGATCCACTTACACCCACTAAAGAGAGAGTCGGGGGGTGAGGGTCAGGGAAAGAGAAACAGAGACAGGGACAGAGAGACAGATGCAATGCCACAAAAAGGTGGCGGTAACAGTGTCTTAAACTCGAGAGCCCCTGGTTTCTTACTGCATGATGTATTCTTATTATCATTCCAACGGTAGTCCTCTGAGTGGGGGTGGAGTGGGGTGGAGTGGTTCAAATTGGGGAAAGTGTTCAGGAGCGTGTGAGGGCGGTTGCGTGTGAATTGGTGCAGAATCAAGTTTTGGGTTTTCGGAAGTGGTCACAACGTGGCGACGGCACAATGGATGGGGCAGGCGCCAAGCGAATGTAGTATGCGAACATACCCACCATCGCCCTCAACATGATGTTCCCCCCCCCCCCCCCCCAAGCGAATGTAGTATGCGAACATACCCAACATCGCCCTCAACATGATGTCCCCCCCCCCCCCCCCCCGCCCTTTGTGTGGTATTGCATCAAGCTGTGCATATACCCTCGGTACACAAACACCAAGTGTCACTCCGTACTGAGATTCTACCAGTTCCCGGTGTTGGGAAGGATGGGACTGGCCTCGTTGCCATGCAACGCTCCAAGTAGAATCAAGGAGTCATGGAGCTGATCAGAACCCTTCGGTCCCACTCGTCTATTAAGACCAAATATCCTCAATTAATCCAGTTCCATTTGCTCACATTTCGCCCATTTCCTTCTAAACGCTTCCTATTGAAATATCCATCCTGCTGCCTTTCAAATGTAACAGTACACACATCCACAACTTCGTCTGGCAGCGCATTTCATACACACACCACCATCTGCATGAACAGTTTCCCCCTTAGATCTCTCCCAAATCTTTTCCCTCTCCTTAAAACTGTGCCCACCAGTTCTGGAATCCCCCACACAGGGGAAAAGTCTATAGCTGTTCACCCTCTCCATGCCCCTCTTAATTTTAAAAATTTCTGTACCGTCACCCCTCAGCCTCCGATGCTCCAGGGGAAATAGCCCCAGTCGATTCAGCCTCTCCCAATTGCTCAAACCCTCCAACACTGGCAACATCCTTATAAATCTTTCCAGAACCCTTTCAAATTTCACAGCATCGTTCCTTCATCAGGAAGACCAGGAGTGAACACAACATTCTAAACGTGGCCTGACCAATGTCCTGTGCAGCCAAAACATGACCTTCCAACTCCTATACTCAATGTTCTGACCAACACAGGAAAGTATACCAAATGCCTTCTTCACTATCCTGTCTACCTGCAAATCCACTATCAAGGAACTATGAACCTGCACTCGAAAGTCCCTTTGTTCAGCAACACTCCACGGGACCATTCCACAAAATGTACAAGTCCTGGCCTAATTTGCCTTCCCAAAATGCAGCACTTCACATTTATCTAAATTAAAATCCATCTGCCACTCCTAAGCCCAGAGGCCCATCTGATCAAGATCCTGTTGTGTTCTGAGGTAAGCATCTTCGCTATCGACTGCACCTACAACTTTAACCATCTTCCAGTTAGGAACTATGCCTCTTATCTTCACATCCAAGTCATTTATGTAACTGATTGAACACTGTGGACCCAGCACCGATCCTTGTGCGACACCACTGGTCATGGGCCTCCAGACAGAAAAATAACCATCCACCAACCCTCTGTCTCCTCCCTTTGAGCCAATTCTACAGTGAAATGGCTAGGTCTCCCGATATTCCACATGATCTTACTTTGCTAAACAGTTTACTATGAGGAACCTTTTCAAGTGCCTCACTGAATTCCATATAGATCACGTCCACTGCTCTTTCATAGATTCATGTACATGTAGAGCATGGAAACAGACCCTTCGGTCCAACCCGTCCATGCCGACCAGATATCCCAACCCAATCTAGTCCCACCTGCCAGCACCCGGCCCATATCCCTCCAAACCCTTCCTAGTCATGGACCCATCCAGATGCCTTTTAAATGCTGTGATTGTACCAGCATCCACCACTTCCTCTGGGGCTCTCATTCCATACACACACCACCCTCTGCGAGAAAAAGTTGCCCCTTCGGTCACTTTTATATCTTTCTCCTCGCATCCTCCTATCCCCTCTAGTTCTGGTCTCTCCAACCTCAGGGTAAAGACCTTGTCTAGTTATCCTCTCCATTCTCTTCATGATTATATAAAGTTCGACAAGGTCACCCCCCAGCCTCTGACACTCCAGGGAAAACCACCCCAGCCGATTCAGCCTCTCCCTGTAGCTCAAATCCTCCAACCCTGGCAACATACTTGTATATCTTTTCTGAATGCTTTCAAGTTTCAGAACATCCTTCCAATAGGAGGGAGGCCAGAATTGCACATAATATTCCAAAAGCGGCCTAACCAAAGTCCTGAACAGCCGCAATATGTTCTCGCAACTCCTGTACTACATGCTTTGGCCAATGAAGGAAAGCATACCAAATGCCTTCTCATCAATCATCTTCAAAAAGTTTTCTAAACATCAAGTCAATGTTGACACGAATTCCCATGCACAAAACCATATTGCCTATCCCGAATCATTCCTTGCCTTTCCAAATACATGGAAGTGCTTTCCATCAGGATTCACTCCAACAACCTTCCCACCCCTGATGTCAGACTCACCGGTCTATAGTTCCCTGGGTTTTCCTTCCCATCTTTCCCATCCATGTTAACCAAACCCCAGTCTTCCGGCACCTCACCTGTTGCTATCGATGATACGAATATCTCATCAACTGGCCGAGAAATTACTTCCCTAGCTTCCCACGTGTGTCCGTGTCTATGTGTGCGTATATAGGAGTGTGTGTGTGTGTATAGTGCAATGGTGGACATCTGTAATGTGACATGAGCACAAGTTCCCGGTTGAGGCCCTCACTATGGGTACCGAACTAAGCTATCAGCCTCTGCTCGGCCACTATTCGCTGCTGCCTGTCCCGAAGTCCGGCTTGGAGGATGGTCATCCAAATGTCTGAGGTCGAATGTCCTGGACCGCTGAAGTATTCCCCAACTTGGAGGGAACACTCCTGTCTGTGTAATTAAATAAACACTAATCTTTTTTTCAATGAGGAAAATGGCGTTTTGTGTCCAATTCTATTGTCGGAATCGAGTACTTCATCTGAAGAAATACTTTTATACTGATCTCTCCACTGGAAGCATAAAAAGATTGTTGTTAATTAAATGAAGACGAGCGTAAAGCTGATGTTGGGTGGAAGAGGTATCTTGTAGCACAGTGGTAGTGTCCCTACACATGCTCCAGAGCTGTGCATTAACATCTCAGAACAGGTTGATTTTTTCAAGAAAAGTAATTTTTTAAAATAATCTATATATAAAGCAGACGTTAAGTCCTGCGCCTGGTGCTTAGGAACACTTTTGAATTCAGTAATTCAGGATTAACAAAATTATGCAGTAAACGAAAACGATATGAAATTAAACTGGTGTGAGACCTAAACAAGTGTTTGAAATAGGTTTCTAGAGATAAAGCAAAAGGTAATCAGAAAAGACAGTTATGTACCGACAACTGTCAGAGGCAGGAAAGCTTGCAATTGGGACGGTGTGAAAAACAGAGATAAAAGATGATATTTTGGGTCTGTCTTCAGAGAGGAACATTCACTCCACTTCTCAATGATACAACAGAAGCAATGTCCTAGTGAAAATGAGCAGATCCATGAATTGGTCATTAGTGAACAGATGTCGTACTGAAAATTAATACAATCCCAGCATCTGAAGATCGACATTCGAAATACTCAGAATATTGGTTGCAGTGATCATGATCGTTCTCTGCCACTCTGGTCCATATTTGTCTTTTCTGATCAGCTTTCGCTTTATCTCTCTCACTGGTTTAATTTCATGTTGTTTTCTCTCTTAATTCATTTTTTTTAGTCCTACTGTCCTGAATTCAAAAAATTGTTCTGAATCCCCAGGCCTGGGGTATAACATCAGCATGCTTTAAAGAAACCTGTTCATTCCCATTGAACGACATGATGCCCCTCCCACCCAACGTCATCTTTACGCACCGCTTCCTTTAATTAACAACAATCCATACCTTCCCCTGGATTCAATGATGAAATCGTGTTGAGCTTTTGCTCATGATTGGAACTCAAATTTATTACAAACGATGAAATATTTAAAATCTTTGATTTAAATGGAAGCAAACTAAACTACAGAGTATACAGACTGACGCATTATCAGGAGCAGTGGTGAGGCAATGCTTCACTGTCAGGTTGTCCATTTGCGAGATGTCAGCTAGTTTCAGTAAATTGCACATTGCCGCTGATCTTATGAGGGAAGGGTAGGTTTCAGTGGAGAGTTCAATATAAAAGTATTTCTTCAGATGAAGTACTTGCTTCTGACAGTAAGAATTGCATGCAATACTTTTGTAGAGTGTATTTAATTAAACACACACATTGAATTGTTGGTTGCTGAATAAATGTCTCACCTTGAGGAGAGTTTGAAAACAGCCACCGGAGTATTGGCATTAAATTGGTTTGAAGCAAAGGAACATGCAAATGACATCAAATTATTTTTACACTTTACATTCTATCCCTGTTAACCTGGAATGACTTGCTGTGGTTCGTTTGGCCAAGAGAATGTTTTGCAAGATGTAAATGTCTGAATGAAAAGAAGGAGTGGCGCAACAGGGACAGTGACATAAATTGACGGCTGAAGGGCAGACTCTTTAACTGGTTCAGAGAAGAGGTGATTCAGGTTGGTGATTCTTTTTTATGACTCTCTCTGTTTGTCTTCATTTGGTTTAATATCTCTCTCTCTCTCTCTCCCTCTGTAACTCACTGTCTCCCACATTCTCATCTCAGTGTCTCTCTCCTTCTGTCTCTTTCTCTCTCCCTGATTCTCCCAATATAGCACTCTCTCTTTTTCTCTTCCACTGTCTGTGTCATTATTCTTTTCTTTCTCACTGTCTTGTTGTCTCCCTCAACAACTCTCTCGCTCAATGACACTCCCTGTTCCTTTTTCTTGCTCGTTCCCCCCACTCATGTCTATCTCTCTCTCTTTCCCATCCCCTCCTTGTGTCTCTGTGTGTCTCCTCTGTTTCTGAATTCCTCTCTCTCTGACGTTTTCTCTCTCTATCCTTCACAGTATCTTTGTATCTCGTCTCACTCTCTCAAACTGGCCCTCTCTAACTATCGATCTCTCTCTGTCCATCTTTCTCAATCTTTCCCTATGTCTCTCTTATAGTCTCTCTCTCTCTCTTTCGTTCTTTCTGTCTCTATCTCTCTCTCTCTGTCACTGTCTCTCCCTCTCTCTCTTTCTGTCACAGTACCTCTCCCTCTCTCGGTCTAACTGACTCGCACTCTCATTCTGTCTGTCCTTCTTTCTCCCCACCCCACTGTACCTCTCTCTCCCACTATCTCTCTCTGTCTCCCACTTTCTCTCTTTCTGTACATCTCACTGTATCTGTCAACCCCCTCTGCCTTGCTTTCTCACTCACAGTATCTCTCTTTCACAGACATGTTGCCTCTCTTTCTCTCACTGACTTGTTCTGTTCCACTTTCTTGCTCCCCATGTCTTTCTCACTATCTCTCTCTCTCCTCGTGCATATCTCTGTTTCTATTCTGTCTCTGACTTGCTCTTTCTTTCAATCTATCTCTCTCGATCGCTGTCCTTCATGGTATCTCTCTCTCTCCCTCTCACGTGCACACACATTCTCTGTCACTCTGTCTTTCTTTCTCTGTAACTCTCCCTTTCTCTCTCAATGTCTCCTCTATTCCTGTTTCCCATTGTCTGTCTCATTCTCCCTCTATCCCAGTCTCCTTTCTTTATACATCTACCTACCTCTCTCACTGTCTTTCCCTCTCACTCGTTCTGTCTCAGCACCTCTGTCCCTTTGAGCCTTCCTCTCCCACTGTCTCCCACTCTCTCTCCCTTTCAGTGTATCTCGCTGTTTTCCTCACTCCCCCGCAGTGTCTCTTGTTCACACACACAGTAACTTTCTTTCTCACTGACTGTTTCTTTTCCTCTTTTTGATCTTCCCCCCTCCATGTCTCTGTCTCCATCGATCTCTCTCTCTTTGTGTATCTCTCTGTTTCTACTGTCTCTGACTCTCCCTCATTCACTGTCTGTCCGTGTCCTTCACAGTGTCTTTCTCTCGCACCATCTCTCTGTCACTTTCGATCTCTCACTGCCGTTCTCTCTCTGTCCTTCTTTCTTGTTCTTCCCCATGTATGTCTCTCTGTCTCCCTGCTGCCTCTCTCTCCATCTCTTTCTCGCTCTTTCCTTCTCTGCCTCTCACTCTCTGTCGTTTTCTCTCTGTCACTGTCACCTCTGTCTGTCCTCCTTTCTCACTCTATCCCACTCTGCACGTCTGATTGTCTCTCTCTGTCTCTTACTCTCTGTGTTACTCCTTGCCTCTGTCTCTCCATCTCTCTCTCTCACACACACCCACAAACTGTCTTTCTGTCTCATTTTCTCTGCGTCTCCTTCTCTCACTGTTTCTCTATGCGTCTGTTTTTCTCTCTCACACTGTTTTTTTGTCAGCTTGTCTCTCTCTGTCTGAAACATGTAGTTGAAGTCAGAACGGTATATTGACAAATACCAGATTTCACAAGGTAATGATTGGACTTAGTTCCCTACAGTGTGGAAACAAGCCCTTCCCAACAAGTCCACACCGACCCTCTGAAGAGTAACACACCCACACACATTTCCACATTTACTCTGACTAATGTATCTAACACAATGGGCAATTTAGTATGGCCAATTCACATTACCTGCATATCTTTGAATTGTGAGAGGAAACCGGAGCACCCAGAGGAACGTGCAAACTCCACACAGACAGTCGCCCGAGGCTCGAATGGAACTTGGGTCCCTGGCGCTGAGGCAGCAGTGCTAACCACTGAAACACTGTGCTGCCCCCGGTCCTACTTAATCCGATGAATTCTAATTCTTCAATAACAATATTATTTGGATGGATGGTAAATGATATTTTCCAGCTATACTGTGGGTAGGTTGGTACATACCTGCGTGATCCATACCAACAACACACAGATAAATGCCTGTAAGTCAAGGAACAACAGCTCAGTGCTAATGTAATGGAGCCTGAAATTTGTTCATTCTTCTGTCTCATTGAGGGGGTGATTATCTGAAAATTGTGTTCCAGGAGGCATAAACGTAACCTTGATTTGCAGTTTTGGAGAATCTGTGCTCAGAGACAGTATGGTGTCTGCAGGGGAGTGCAGTTTTCGAACCTCCGAGTTCGCAGTGCAAAAACCTCAGCTTCCACACGCTGGTGTATTCACTGGCTAGAACAACCACCATTATCCATCCCTAACTATCTTTGCAATGAATATGGTGAACCGCGAATCACTGGCAGCAACTGTGAGAAGAAACCAGATTTCCTGCTTTGAGTCTGTTTCCCCTTCATCACAACTGATAGCAGCAGAGAATAAGGACTATGTGGAGTGTGGTGTGGGGGAAGGTTCGAGTTGAGCGGATAGGTGGAGATGGAGCAGAGAGAAAGAGAGAGAGAGAGAGAGAGGGAGAGAGAGCTGTGTGTGATAACATGCGCCTTTAAGAGGGATTGGTTCTGTTCTGTTTCTCTTCAAAGAGATGTGTTCTCAAGAAGAAGCAGTGTACGGAGCTTTTTTTTGTTATGGTCTGGGCCAGAACCCCTCAAAATGTTTTATGAAGGTAGCCGAGACTCTAACTTCTTCCCATTTTAAAGGCAGATGTAAAGTGGATATTCCCGGTTTAATGCAATTGGTCAAACCATGCGGCTTTAAGTAGAACAGAAGTTAATTAAACACTACAATTGAAACACGAACTAAAGAAAGCGAAATTTAAAATAAACTAACTATGGAACACATTAACAGACCCCATACTGTAACTTCTAATAAGTAACTGTTCCAAAACAACCTTTATTGTTTTCCGTGTTTTCTAACTGTGTGGTGAGAATGAAGTGTCTTTTGCTTAAATCCGAGTAGATTGACCAATCGAACCACATCTGCAATGCAACACCTAACACTCAGGTTAGGGTCTAGGCTATGTCCTTGATAGTTTTTAGAGAGTTTGGACTGTTCCATAATATATGAACTGGGCGGGCAGATAAGAAACTGAATATGTGATAATAAATGCTAAGAATAGGAGAGAATGGGCGATGGGAGAAAGGGTGACCTTCCCATCAGCGCTGCTCCACCTTCCGATATGATCCTGGCTGACCCTTTATCACGAAGTTCCATACCTGTTTTTTTTTCTCTCAGACCCACTGATACTTTTAGATTCTGGAAATCTACATGTTTCTTTCTTTAAAAAAAAAACACAATGACTTTGCCTCCAGAGCCCTGTGTGGAGAACGTCTCCAGATGGTCACCATTGCCTGAGTGAAGACATTTCTCAGCATCCCAGTCGGAAATGGTGTCCCCTGTGTATCCTGAGACCCTGCCCCCTTTCTGTGGACTCCCAGGCCAGAGGAAACATCATCATTGCATCCTGAGTCCTTTCATTATTCTATACACATCAGCGAGGCATTTCACCTTCATGCATTATCCAGTGAATGCAGGCGGGCATAATTCTACCAAGTTAGAAAACCACCCAACCCAACAGAACGATCCTTCCTGCAGCTCATCGCAGCAACACCCGCCCCATCTCTAACACTGACACAACGCCTCCCTGTGAGGCAACTGACCCTCTGAAGTCTCAATCCTAAACCCTCAATAACCAGCAAATGCTGCAGTTCCCAGGTTTTCTCGTCATTTTCAGACTGACTTTCGACCCTTGACACTCTTTACTCTTAACCATCCCCATCGATCTCTAATCCATCAGCGATCCAATTCCTCAAACCCAGATTCCACCTGACGTGCCTCTCTCGCCCCGCATAACATGCCACGAGACCACTTCACGCACACATTGTATATACCCCTACTCTCTGTATCTCTGAAAATACGAGGAAGCAGAACAAGTGAGACATAAAGGGGCATAACTAAGACTTCCACCACAGTCTTGTACAGTGATAATAATCTCTGATTGAAAATATATTCTGCAGAATGATTGATTCAGAGATCTGTGTCTGAAATTAAGATCTTCTTCAGGACATACGAATTAAAGTTATTGCCATTTCACTCAAGTTTTGGTTTAACAGATTGTACTTTGGAATTAAAAGTACAACTTCTAAATTTGAGGACAGCTTCGAAGTATGCAACAGTAAATAAGGTGAACTTTTTAAACAAAATGTGGAAAATGAATAAACAATTATCAAATTAAGTTCAATACACATAATTCGGTGACTGCATGTTTTGTTGCATGGCATGGAGATCCAGCCCTTTTCAGTTCTGAAAATGTCAAACCAGACTCAAAACATTAACTCTGTTTCTCACTCCAGAGATTGTGTCAGACTTTTAGAATTTTTTCAGAATTTATTTGGGGCTGTCCTACATCGCTTCGTCCAACTACATTCTACTCTCCATTGAATAACATTCTGCTTTCCTGCTTACCCAACGAAATGGAGAATCAACCATTTGCCATATTTTATTCCACCTGCTAAATATCTGCCTCCCGCGAAATTCTCTCCGTGCCTTTGAAAGCAGTTTGTGTCCTCTTCCCAATTTATATTGCAAACAATATTGTGGGCGGCACGGTGGCACAGTGGTTAGCACTGCTGCCTCACAGCGCCAGAGACCCGGGTTCAATTGTGGGCGGCACGGTGGCACAGTGGTGAGCACTGCCGCCTCACGGCGCCGGAGACCCGGGTTCAATTGTGTGCGTCACGGTGGCACAGTGGTTAGCACTGCTGCCTGACAACGCAGGAGACCAGGGTTCAATTCCCGCCTGAGGCGACTGACTGTGTGGAGTTTGCACGTTCTCCCCGTGTCTGTGTGGGTTTTCCCCGGTTGCTCCGGTTTCCTCCCACAGTCCAAAGATGTGCAGGTCAGGTGAATTGGCCATGCTAAATGTTAGGTCAGGGGTAAATGTAGGGTTATGGGTGGGTTGCGCTTTGGTGGGTCGGTATGGACATGTTGGGCTGAAGGGCCTGTTTCCACGCTGTAATGTAATCTAATAATCAATATATCCGTAGACTTGACTGGAAAAGGCTCTCTTCATTCATTATGTCACCGCTATAGCTCCCTATAGACTCCCTATTTCCTATTATTTCGCTAGCTCTCTATTTCCGCTGATATACAACTCCATCAGTGTGAGCTCTTGTGTCTTTCATCTCTCACAATTTTGAACATTTTTAGATACCTAAACACAATACTATCCTGCTTCCTACGAGTTCTAATCTGTAGTTATATCCTCAAAATCGTTTGAACAAATGCAATTTCCTTTCAGAAAACTATGTTGATCCACCTTGCTTATCGTGTAATATTTAAAGGTGCTGTTATTCTTCATTTTCCATATCGCATACGGTTACCTTGAAAGTCCGACATTCTCGACCTCTGCCCTTTCCTGAGGTGACCCCTATGGTTAACCATGACATACCGTCTGTGTCCACTGAGAGAGAGGAAACCTATGGTTCTCTGGCATTTTGTGACCTTACTTAATATTTGTGCTGTAATGGATTCCACCAGGGGAAGCCACATGTGAGGATCGAACGGAGCTGAGAGTAGCCATTGTTATCCCATTGTTTAAGGAAGGTCACAGTGATATGTATAGTAATTGCAGGCCTGTGAGCCTCACACTGGTTGTAGAGAAACGATGGGAAAAGATTCTCAGGGACAATATCTGCAGGCATTTAGAAGCAAATGGACTTCTGAGGGATAGACTCAATATATTTATGTGGGGAAGGTCACACTTCACGAACTTGATCGATATTTTTTAGGGGGTGAGAAAGATAATAGACAAGGGAATAAA
>NW_025213463.1:0-267 GCF_004010195.1 Chiloscyllium plagiosum | reverse complement strand
CCCCTTCCCAATCCCCTCCTCACCCCCTCCCCCATCTCCTCCACGTCCCCCCTGCAAGTTTATGTCCTCGGTTTTTAAAGCCCAATTGTTGATGCTTTTGATCCATTCATTCACTTTTGTTCTCACAAAATCACCGAAGCCTGACTGTGCAGTTTAGTTCTAACCTGATGCCATTCTCCGTCCTTTCCCCCATTGCCTGAAACATTGCTTCCAGTTCGATAATCATCTGATGCCCTCTTGAGTGTCTCGATTGAAACTACCTCCACT
>NW_025213462.1:31508-33277 GCF_004010195.1 Chiloscyllium plagiosum | reverse complement strand
GGGAAGGGAAATTGCGGTCTCTAAAGAAGGGGGGGCATCTGGTGTGTTCTGTGGTGGAACTGGTCCTCCTGGGAGCAGATACGGCAGAGGCGGAGGAATTGGGAATACGGTATGGCATTTTTGCAAGAAGTAGGGTGGAAAGAGGTGTAATCCAGGTAGCTGTGGGAGTCGGTGGGTTTGTAAAAACTGTCGGTGTCAAGTTGGTCGTCACTAATGGAGATGGAAAGGTCCAGGTAAATTTAAGGTCAGGGTGGAATGTGTTGGTGAAGTTGATGAATTGCTCAACCTCCTCGCGGGAGCATGAGGTGGCGCCAATGCAGTCATCAATGTAGTGGAGGAAGAGGTGGGGAGTGGTGCCAGTGTAATTACAGAACATCAATTCTCTTCGTAGCCAACAAAGAGACAGGCATACCTGTGGCCCATACGTTGCCCATGGCTACCCCTTTGGTCTGGAGGAAGTTCCCGGACTATGAGGTTGGTAGCTGTGGGTGGGAGATCTCCTGAGGTGATGCGGTTCTTTCGAAGAAGAAATTGTTAAGGGTGAGGACCAGTTCAGCCTAACGAATGAGAGTGTCGGTGGAAGGGTACTGGGAGAGGAAAAAATGGAGGGCTTGGAGGCCCTGGTCGTGGCGAATGGAGATGTAGAGGGATTGGATATCCATGATGAGGAGGAGGTGTTAGGAGCCGGGGAAACGGAAGTCTTGGAAGAGTTGGAGGGCATGGGTGGTGTCTCGAACGTATGTGGGGAGTTCCTGGACTAGGGGGGTTAGGACAGTGTCGAGGTAGGTAGAAATGAGTTCAGTGGGGCAGGAGCATGCTGAGACAATGGGTCGGCCAGGCTTGTGGATCTTGGGAAGGAGGTAGAACCGGGTAGTGCGGGTTCCCGGACTATGAGGTTGGTAGCTGTGGGTGGGAGATCTCCTGAGGTGATGCGGTTCTGTATGGTCTGGGAGATGATGGGTTGGTTATGGGGGTTGGGGTCATGGTCGAGGAGGCAGTCGGAAGAGGTGTCATCGAGTTGGCGTTTGGCTTCAGCGGTGTCGAAGTCAGTGCGCCAGACTACCACTGCGCCCCCTTTATCTGCTGGCTTGATGGTGAGGTCGGGATTGGAGCTGAAAATGTGTTGCTGGAAAAGCGCAGCAGGTCAGGCAGCATCCAGGGAACAGGAGAATCGACGTTTCGGGCATAAGCCCTTCTTCAGGATTGGAGCAGAGGGATTGGAGTGCTGCGAGTTGTGAGGGTGAGGGGTTGGAGTGGGGGATGGGGGTAGACAGTTGAGGTGGTTAATGTCCCAGCGGCAGTTGGAAATGAAGAGGTCGAGAGCAGGTAATAGGCCAGCGCGGGGTGTCCAGGTGGATGCAGTGCGTTGGAGGTGGGTGAAGGGGTCCTCGGAAGGTGGGCAGGAGTCCAGATTGTGAAAGTAAGCTCGGAGGCAGAGGCGGCGGAAGTGTTTGATGTCACGGCGTGTATTAAATTCATTGATGCGTGGACGGAGGGGGATGAAGGTGAGTCCTTTGTGAGGACTGATCGTTCGTCCTCAGTGAGGGGGAGGTCTGGACGGATGGTGAAAACTCGGCAGAGCTGGGATCTGGTGTGGGTCTGGAGCTGGGAGTGGTGGCGGAGCCGGTAACTGGAGTGGGTGTGATGGTGGAGGGAATGGGGGTGGAGTCATGAGCAGGGGTGCTGTTCCCCTCAGGGTTCTGGGGGCCAGGAATGGTGACAGTGGGATCAGTGGGGGGCATGTCAGCAGAATGCAGGTGAGTGGCGTT
>NW_025213462.1:28177-30277 GCF_004010195.1 Chiloscyllium plagiosum | reverse complement strand
CTGAAGGGCCTCTCCCCCGTGTGGACCCGCTGGTGGCTCTGCAGGTTGGAGGAGCAGGTGAAGCCCTTCCCGCACTGAGAGCAGGTGAACGGCCTCTCCCCCGTGTGGACATGCTGGTGGGTCAGCAGATTCCAAGAAGTGCTGAAGCACTTCCCGCACTCGGGGCAACTGAAGGGCCTCTCCCCCGTGTGGACCCGCCGGTGGATCAGCTGATGGGCGGAATACCTGAAGCCCTTCCCGCACTGAGAGCAGGTGAACGGCCTCTCCCCCGTGTGGATCCGCTGGTGGGTCAGCAGGTGGGAGGATGTGCTGAAGGACTTCCCGCAGTCGGTGCAGGGGAATGGCCTCTCCCCGGTGTGACTGCGCCGATGAGTCTCCAGGACAGACGGGAAACGGAAGGCTTTCCCACAGTCACCACACTTCCATCGTTTGTCCACGGGGTGGGATTCCTCAGATTTCTGCATGGCCACAGCGTCAGCTGCATACAAACACGTGTTGAGCCCCTCCCTGCCGTGAAATGCCTTCCCAGGCCGTATTCCTGTTTCAGGCTCCACGCACAGTGCACTGCAACAGTGGGGTCTCTCGTCCAGTCCCACTGATGCTGAAAACATCCTCAAACAGGAACCAAAAAGCGTTGATCCTTCTCACAGAAATCACAGTCAAAAATCGTTGCGGTCCCGATGGATTGAGTGACTGTCAGACATTGACATCAAAGTGAGGACTGCAGATGCTGGACAGTCAGTCGAAAAATGTGGCGCTGGAAAAGGACAGCAGGTCAGGCTGCATCCGAGGAGCAGGAGGGTCAATGTTTCGGGCATAAGCCCTTCATCCGTTGATTTTGAAACTTCAGTCTTCCGATTTTCAAATACTCTGCAAAAAGAGATTACAAACGTCATCACTATCAGTGCAAGGTAGAAATTCAGAACAAGCAATTCTACTTTCTGTGGAATATTCTTTTGTTGTTCCACAAAATTGAAAGCACCATCCCACTCTCTCTCCCCCTCTGTTCTCACTCCGCTCTAACTAATTCCCCTGAAGGTGCTGATTCAGGATCTTACAGGGGCAGAAAAAGCAAAAACATCAAGACTGACATCTCTCTGAATTTTGGATACCTCCACCTGAAAGTTAATATCTTTCACAACGCTGGGATCCTGCTGAGAGTGAGCAGGTCTGATTTTGGGAAGCAAAAAAGTGTCCATTCAGGGTAAACCTGCAAAACAACTTCTTGAGGAAGGACTAGACACAAAATGGTTAATGACCCCGGGAAGGTGGGAGCAAAATTAGACATCAAGGCATTAACACCAACACACTTCAGTCAAACTCTTCTGCTCCCAGTCAGGGCAAATCATGCTCTGAAAGTCCAGCCTTCATAACCACACTTCTGCTTCCATTGAAGACAATTAGAGTCACACAGCATGGAAACAGACCCTTTGGCCCAACCTGCCCAGATATCCTAAATTAATCTAGTCACGTTTGCCATCACTTGGCCTCTATAAGGGCCGGGTGCTGGCAGCTGGGACTCAATTGGGTTGGCTATCTTGTCAGCAAGGACGAGTTGGACCGAAGGGTCTGTTTCTGTGCTGTACATCTCTATGACTCCAGTTCCGTTTGCCATCACTTGGCCCTGACCCATCTGAACCCTTCATATTCAGATGCCCATCCTGGAGCCTATTAACTTGTCATCGTACCAGCACCCACTACTACCTCTGGCAGCTCATGCCATTGCTCAAGTGACTCCACGTTGAAAGCGTCTGGTCTGTTGCACCAGATGACACCAGGATAATCTCAGATCGTTCCAGATCGCATCGATACTCAGTCAGTGGCTTTCCCGATCAGGATGTTGTACGTGATCAAATAGGTCAGTGGGTAGGCGATCCCCCACCTCTTAGTTCAAGTATCTCTACGAGAACTCCCTTGCTGGAGGGTCCCTTGGAGACACTTCAACTGGACTTCATTGAGTTGGAGAAATCAGTTGAGTTGCTATAAATGTGTTTTGCTTATTGCTGATGTCTTTTCTGAGTGGATTGAAGCCTCCCCTCCTCCTAACGCGACTGCTGAGACTGTGGTGTAGATTTTGTTCAAGGAAATAATTCCCTGCTT
>NW_025213462.1:25343-27379 GCF_004010195.1 Chiloscyllium plagiosum | reverse complement strand
ACGCCTTTGACGTGTGGAACGTGATGAAGATTGACTATTGCAATGGACTCTTAGATCAGAAAGACCAGATGGTCCATCTGGACAGTAGAAATCAGTGGGAGTTACCATTTTTTTTTATTTTACCTGCAGACGCAAGCCTAGTGAGGATAAAAATGATCAACTCAGGAACACCATCCCTTTTTGCAGGAAGGCCGACTCGAGAAAAGGGAAGCCAGATAGGGGAAACTCCTCAATCCACAAACAACTTATTTATACAGGCCCACAGAACGCTCTTCACCCCAGAGGCAGTAGTATTTCTCTCCTCTCTATCGGGAGATGACTCACTTGCCCCGCCCCCAATCCCCGATTCCAATCTATTCATCAGACTTCCTACTGCCGACCCTGCGAAGAGAAATATCACTTTCCAATAGCTCTGGTCTGTGTATACAAACAGCTGGTGTAACACTGGCTCGGGTACAGTAGGACTTATGTGGCACATGGACCTGGAACGGAACCCTTCCCTTGCGCATTTATAGGCCTTTTCTCTTTTCAGAACCTGATACTGTCACCAAGACCATGTACAATAGAGCTAAGGGAGAGCCCAATGGGAACAGCATTCTGAGGACCATTGTCTCCCATACAGTGCGAGTGCTCGAGTCACTTGGCCCATTTTTTACAGCTCTCAAGCAACTCCTCTTGCAAAACGTCAACCCTTTCCTCCTGTAGACCTGACCACACCCCCTGCTGTAACATTTCAGTAACCTATTTTGAGAAACTCTCCGTAATATACACCAAATCCTTGTCCTTGATAGCAAAGATGTCCCTCATAAGGTCACTATCGGAGCCCTTGTTCCCACAACAGTACCTTGTCCTGGCCAGTGGACAAGGCGATGGAACCTCCATCTGAGGAGGATGCAGCGGTCGGTCTCAGCCAACCTTGCTCCAACTGGAAGGATCCCAAGGGACTGGGTGACAATACAGGACACCCGATAGGCCGGGGAATCCAGAGTACCCTGGGGTTGGAAGGATCGGCAGGGGTGACAAGTTAACAGAACCACAATTCCCTCTTGTGCGGCCTGACCTTTCGAGGAAATAAGACTAAAGAGGCTCTGGAACAGACTAAACTGGGATTATCAGACCTGTGTCTTTACTCTGTGCAGAATCGGTCTGCCTTAGACTATAAACTTGCCCAGGAGAGTGAGATCTGCACCATTGTCCAAGATAAATGCACTACAGGCATTCCCAATCTCACTGGCAATATTACTAAGATACAAGAAGAGATCCAGGTATTCAACAGACTAAACTGGGATTATCAGACCTGTGTCTTTACTCTGCAGAATCGGTCTGCCTTAGACTATATACTTGCCCAGGAGAGTGAGATCTGCACCATTGTCCAAGATAAATGCACTATGGGCATTCCCGATCTGACTGGCAAAATTACTAAGATACAAGAAGAGATCCAGGTATTCCTTGACAGAATGACTGAAGGGACCAGTTGGGGAAACTGCAGATCGGGCTGATGGTACGATTGGCTTATCAATTTAACTATGTCCGTTTGTTGGTATTGTTAGGTATTTAATTGCTAGGCTTATGAGGTCCCTTAGTGATATAGATTTGCCCCAGAAGATGCTCCTTTTGCGATCCGATGGCTCACCCACACGTGTCGATGGCGATGATAAATATGACCAGATGAGCTGCGAAGATGGTGGTGCCGCTCTACAGGATGTTGATGGCTGGACCACCTTGAAGGGCATTCATTTGGACTAGCCTTCTCTTTCAGTAATCGTGGTGCAATCAAAGGGAGGAATGAGGGTGGGGGCATCTGGGTGATAAAGTCTATAGCCTTAAAACTTGCCTTTAAACATCCAGACTAAAATGTAATGCTGAATTATTGAATACCTTTACTGCATTAGAAAATAAACAGACAGGAAGGCTCAGAAAGAGGAGAGAACTTAAAGATAGGGACACCTGGGCTCACCAAGTGATAACAGGATGCTGTAAGGCAATTAAGAACGTTTACCTCAGCATCGGTGAATCTGTGTGAACAGGACCCCAAG
>NW_025213462.1:15052-24338 GCF_004010195.1 Chiloscyllium plagiosum | reverse complement strand
CCATGCTAAACTGCCCATAATGTTAGGTGCATTAGTCAGAGGGAGATGGGTCTGGGTGGGCTACTCTTCAGAGGATCGGTGTGGACTGGTTGGGCCAAAGGGCCTGTTTCCACATTGTTGGGAATCTAATCTAATCTCATCCTTCTGGGCTGATCAGAGTCTACCGTCCGGGCCATATCAAAGAATAAACTATTGCTTGTATGATTGACAAAGTCACATCCAGGTGTGTTTATTGACCAATCCCAGAAATCCGATCCAGACAGCAGTCCAGATCAGAACAACCAGATAGGAAATGGTTAATGTCCCCAGGATGTGGGGAGCAAAATAAGACACCAAGGCGTTAACACCAACATCAGGGAAAAACTGAACAGACGTAAAAAACATTCGTGGCAAGCCAGAATCACAGAAACAGTCCCTTCAGTCCATGCTGACCAGATATCCTAAATCAATCTCGTCCCATTTGCCAGCACTTGGTCCATGTCCCTCTAAATGCTTCCCAACATGTACCCATCCAGATATCTTTTAAAGGTTGTAATTGTACCAGGAGCCACTACTTCCTCTGGCAGCTCATTCTTTACACACACCACCCTCTGTGTATAGGAGTTGCCCCTTAGGTTTCTTTTAAATCTCACCCTAAACCTATGAGCAATCCCAGATCAAAGATCTTGTCTACTTACCCTCGCCATGCTCCACATTATTAGGGTCACCCCTGTGGGATATTGGTAAAGCAGTGTTGCTTCTGCAAGGTAAATGAACTAACGCCAGGGTATAATTGTTTCAGCCAAGAGTGGAGTTAACAAGAATGAAAGCAATGTGAAGGAAATATATCATTGCGTTTGTATTAGCTAAAATGTGCATACATGAAATGTGCTTGCAAACAATTGTAGATGTTACAAACAGATAAGGTGCTGTGAGGGGAGGGGTGTAGGTTAAGCTAGATATGCTCGTATAATCAGTTATAAGCATCCGTTTCCTGCTTCTGCAAAAACAAAAAAAACACAATCAGGGAGGTCAGAAGGCTCAGTGTCGGCGAAAAATGTGAGGAAACGTTGCTTTCGCAAACGAGGAAGCAGCTGGCGGTGAAAGAGGATATACGCTAACACTTTGTTCACGCACAAGGCTGAATAAGGCAAGAAATAGACAAGAGTAATGGAGAAGAACAGAGGATGCAAAGCCGGCTTGTAGCTGCAATGAGGAATATTGCATGTGCTGTACTTGTACCTGTTGCAGTTACTGGTGCATTTTAAACATCAAAACAGGAGATATCCAGCCCTCCCCCTTCCCAATCTCTATCCTTCAGTCCCTCCTCACCCGGGTAACTAAGACACATACCTGAGTTTGCGGAGGCAGCTCCCTCCCTGCATTCACTCCAGTTGCTACAAGTGACCAATTTCCCCTCCTCCCATCTCTGTCTCCCTCCCAGGATGAAGAGTCGGCCAGAGGGCGGGAGATTCACTTTGAAACTGACAGGGCCACTTCCGCCTTGTGACGTCACAAAGGATCTAGGGGCGGGGCGGGGCCATGACCAACAGCGGGCGCATGCGCTGCGCCTGCAGCAGACCAGGACGGGAACACATGGGTGGTTTTCGTTCAATTCATCACATTCAAATGATAACCGTGACTTTTAGAATAACCTTTCCCTGTCTGATATGAATACCCTGTGACACAGCCCGTTGAGAGCATTTACAAATTGCATGCTCCTCATATTTACAAATTTTCCTTATCATTTGGGTAGCCATTGCTCGAAAAGGGATTTATTGAGAACCTGTTTATTTGGATGCGGATGAATTGTGAGCTGTGCTGCATTAATGTTTCCCCCAGTGTTGTTTTATGGTCCCATTTTCTCCTCCACCCTCCTTTATCCACTCACCTTCCTTTTAATTTGTCGAACGCCTGTTAGATTTTGAACATTTCTGCGGTCTGGTGGAATCACGCAGGCCTGAAATATTTCTCCCAGAAGTTAGCAGCACTTTCAGATACAAGTACGAAGATGAGACAGTGAGGTTATATCAGTGTGTGTAGCAAACAGTGAACTGACACTGTCCCAGCAATCCAACTTAGAAATTATTGTCTGTTTGCCAGATCAAGAAAAACTGAGCTCAGATTAGGTCACCATTTTCTAAGCCATTTCTTCAATGCTTATTTTCACAGAATCTCTATGGTGGGGGAGCACGTCATTTGGTCCATCCCAGTTCACACTGACCCTCCGAAAAAGATCCCACCCAGACCAATTCCCCCCAGTATTTCCCGGTAATCCTGATTTCCGGTGGTTAATCCAAATCGCCTGCACATCTCTGGACACGATGGGCAATTTAGCATGGCCGATTCACCTAAGCTGCACATCTTTGGATTGTGGGAGGAAAGCGGAGGACCCAGAGGAAACCCACACAAACACGGGGAGAACATGCGAACTCCACACAGTCACCTGAGGCTGGAATCGAACCCGGGTCCCGAACACTGTGAGGCAGCAGGTGCTGACCACTGAGAGACTGTGCCACGCTGAACAGGAGCTGAATCTAGTTTCCAACTCCAGGGAACAGAGTGTTGATAATTGAACCCGAGGTGAGAGGTTAAAGTGTCTCAGAGTTCTCGACCTATTGTATGCTTTTTTAATCAGGCTGTTTCATGACTGAGCAGGAGAAGGTGAGGACTGCAGATGTTGGAGCGCAGAGTCGAGAGTGTGGTGTTGGAAAAGTACAGCAGATCAGGCAGCATCCGAGGAGCAGGAAAATCGATGTTTCAGACCTCATGAATGTCTTAGGCCTGAATCGTCGACTCTCCTGCTCCTCGGATGCTGCCTGACCTGCTGTACTTTTCCAGCACTACACTCTCGAGTTTGATAATTGAACTGAAAGTAAATGACACAACAACAAAGTGAATGCAGCATTAGGGAGATTTGACAGGATGAGTACACCTCTCAGAGAATGTTAGGCCGAGTTGAAAACGTTTGTTATGAACCAAATGAAACCCCCTCAAAACATTTCAAGGAGTCAGTCTGGACTCTACTTTTTATTTTATTACAAAGCAAGTGTCAGGTACTGCGTCCCAGATGTGATTTGATTGGTTAAACGACTGAGCTGTAAGCCTTTCCTGAAACTGCATTTCAAATGCAAACAAAGGGGAATTCGCAAAATAACGTGTGATTTAACTGCTATTCACACTCTTCCAGTGTAACAGCATCCCACAAATACACCCTTTGCAAAGGCCAATTCAGCAAAACTCAATTCCTTCACTTGTTCGAACAAAACATGAAACAGGTAGGACAGGTCAAATACATACAATCAGCTGTATAATTGCATAAAATACTGATTACAGCCCATTCTGGGGAATTTTAATTCCTTCCCGGTTATGAGGAAAGACATCACGATCCATGAGGAGGTTAGAGAACATATTGATGAGAACGGTTTCAGGAATTTGTTAATTCAGGGAATGTCAGGGTGCTCTGTTTAGAATAGAGAAAGATTTCCTGGCAGAAGTCAAACTCCTAAAGAAGAGCAATATTTTACACAGTGAGCTCTTGTCACCCATCAAGCACTGCAAGAAGCCCAAACATTTTTCAAAGTTTTCCAGTGCATCTCTTGAAACCCATCCAGTTTCATTCTGAAGTTATGAATCTAGTTCTTACCGCATTTAGTAAAAACAGGTAACAATCAAAAACTGCACTAAACCAGCATCCAGAGAGCAGATCCCAGGTTAATTCCTTCCATGAAACAGCCCACCTCCAAACAAAGGCAAAAGGTGCATTTCCCCCCAGATTTCAGACACAGCTTCACAAAACTGATTCACAGTCACCGGTACTTGCAGTTCTGGGGAAAGGGACTGTGCAGTGTTTCCAATGTATCTATGCCTTTCACTTCCCCATCTCAGTAACATTAGACCAGTATAGTTCAGTACAGGCTCAGTCCCAGCAAAGCTCAGTACAATTCCAGCCTAGTTGAAAAGGTGGTGTTGGAAAAGCACATCAGGTCACACAGCATCCGAGGAGCAGGAGAGTCGACGTTTCGGGCAAGAGCCCATCATCAGGAATGTTGAGGGGTGGGGCTGGGAAACTAATAGGTGGGTGGGGTGAGGGGAGGGGCTGGAAGCAAGGTAGGTGGGAAGGCAATAGGTGGATGCAGGGGGGGATGAAGGTGATAGGTCGGTAGGGAGGGTGGAGCAAATATGTAGGAAGGAAGATAAACCGGACAAGAGGGCGGTTCCGAGTTGGAGGGTTAGATCTGGGATGAGGTGGGGAGAAGTGAGTAATTCGAAACTAGTGAAGTCGATGTTGATGCTGGGTGGGTGAAGGGTCCCAAAGGCAGAAGATGAGGTATTCTTCCTCCAGTTCTCGGGTGGCTTTGGTTTGGTGGTGGAGGAGGCCCAGGACTTACATGTCCTTGGGGGAGTGGGAGGAGGAGTTGAAGTGGTTGCCTACATGGCGGTGGGGTTGTTTGGTGCGTGTATCCCAGAGATGTTCCCTGAAATGCTCTGCGAGTTAGCGTCCTGTCTCCCCGATATAGAGGACTCCACATCGAGAGCATTGGACACAATGCATGAGGTGGGTGGATGGGGTTCAAGGGCAGAGATGCAGGAAGGGAAGGTGATATGCTGGAGGGCATTGTTGATCACATGGTAGAGGACGCAATTTCCCTCCTCTCTTGAAACTCATCCTTCCAACTGCAGCAAGGATAGAACCCCACTGGTCCCCAGCTTCCATCCCACTAATCTCTGGTTACAGAGGATTATCCTCTGCCATTTCCACCACCTATAATCAGACCCTATCAACAAACATATATTTCCCTCCCTATCCCTATCTGCGTTCCGCAGAGACTGTCCCTTCCGTGACTCCGTCGTTAAGTCCATGCTACCCATCAATCCACCCTCCACTCCTGGCACCTTCCCATGTCGTCGCAAGAGGTGTAAAACCTGCACCCACATCTCTACTCTCACCTCACATCCAAAACACCAAAAGAACTTTTCACATTGGCACAGATTTTCCTGCACATCCAAACACCTCACCTACTGTGTCAGTTGCTCCCAATGTGGTCTCCTCTATATCTCGAGGAACGTTTCACGGAACATCTCTGGGACACATGCACCACACAACCTCACCGCCATGTCGCCGAACATTTCAACTCCCACCCCCATTCTGCCAAGGACATGCAAGTTCTGGGCCTCTTCCACCGCCAAATCAAAGCCACCCAAGAACTGGAGGAAGAACACCTCATCTTTGCGCCTTGGGACTTTCCAGCCACACAGCATCAACAGTGACTTCAGTCGTTTCCAAATCTCTCCTCGCCCACTCCTAATCCTTGATCAAATTTTCCAAATCGGCACCGCCCACTTGATATAGTCATACCTCTTCATCTTCCTTCCCTCCTATCAGCTGCACCATCGCCACTCACCGATCAGAATTACCTCCAACCTGCACACACCTGTCACCTTCATCCCAGATCCAACCTCTATTTATCTCTCAGGTCCCTTCCATCTCCACATGCCTTTTGCCAGAAATATCGACTCTGCTATTTCCCGGATGTTTCCTGACATGCTGTGCTTTTCCAGTGCTGCATTACATATGGAAGTGGTCCGAGAAGTATTGGATGAATTTGTGGTCATCTTTCAAGACTGTCGACTCTCAAACAGTTCCCATGGATTGGCGGACAGCTATGGCATCCTACTGCTTTAGAAGCTGAAGCAAGGAGTGAACATAATGACAAACCGGGTAGTATAACATCAGAAGTGGGAAAAACACTGGACTCGATCATATAAGATATAATAGCAGAACAACTGGAACAGAGTGCGAGAACTGGACAATGTCAGCATGGATTTACAAAAGGGAAATCATGCTTGACAAAAAACTACTGCAATACCCTGGGATTTCTCACATTGAACTGGTCGGGGAGCGAGTGGATGTGGTTTACATGGATTTTCAGAAGGCTAATGAGGACCATGTCAGAGTTTAGAAAGGAAAATTAAAGCAGATGAAATTGGTGTAGTGTACTGACACGGATAAAGAACTGGTTATCAGCCAGGAAACAAAGTGTAGGAATGAACGGGTCTGTTTCTGAATGGCAGCCAGTGGGTATCAGTGCTTGGGCCCCAGCTATTCACAATATATGTTTACGATTTAAGAGGAAGGAATTAGATGTAAAAACCTCCAAATTGGCAGGTGCCACAACGCAGAGTGGGAGGGTGAGCTATGAGGAACGGACAAAGATGCTTCAGTCTGACTGGGACAAGTTGTGTGAGTGGGTAAATGCATGGCAGGTGATGTAGAGAGGAGGTAAATATCAGTTTGTCCCCTTTGGGAGGAAGAACAGGAAAGTGGATTATTTACAGAATGGTGAGAGATTGAGAAATGGTGAGGCACAAAAAGACCCAGGTGTCCGCGTGCACCAGTCAGGGAAAGTAAGCATGAAGGAGCAGCAGGGACTGAAGACGTGGTTAAATGTGTGTCCCCTTTGGGAAGGCAGTTTATTGACTGAATGAAGCTTGACAGGGAACAGGAGGGTGTTTCAGTCAGAGCTGACTGTCCTTGTACACCATTCGGTGAATGTCACAGACAGGGGCAGCGGGTGGTGAAGAAGGCAAACGGTATGTTCGCCTGCATAGCGAGAGGATTCAGGCACAGGAGCAGGGAGGGCTTGCTGTTGTTGTACAGGGCATTGGTGAGACCACCCCCGTGGAGCAGTATTATGTGCAGTGTTGTTTTCCTTTATCTGGGAAAGGATGCTCTGGCTACTGAGGGAGCACAACGGTTTACCAGATTGATACCTGGGATAGCACGGATGGTTATGAAGAGAGATTATATTGGTTAGGACGATATTCACTGCTGTTGAGAAGAATGAAGTTGGATGTCATAACCTGCAAAATTCCAACCTGACCAGACAGTGTAAACACAGGAAGGATGTTCCTGATGACCAGGCAGCCCAGAAGCAGAGATCACAGTCTAAGGATACAGGCTGGATCAATTAGGATTGAGATGAGGAGAAATCTCTTCACCCAGTGAGCACTGAGCCTTTGATATTCACTGACACAGAAAATTGATGAGGCTATAGCACTGAAAGCTTTCAGAACGGAGACAGATATAATTCTTGGGGTGAAACGGAATTTGTAAAAGTAGAACAGGGGACTGAGTTGGATGATCAGCCATCCAACTTAGCAGGCATTGTTGGGCGGAATGGCCAACTCCTGCTTCTGTTTTGTTTAATCCTCGTGGGCTGCCACATATGTTCAATGAGCCAAAATGATTTAATGATACATTTATCATCATCTGAGCTTGAAATAAATCTAGGAAAATCACAGACTGACTGTTGGACACACTCTGCAAATCTGGCTGCATCTGTGCAGATAAAACCAGTGAACATTTCATTTGTTGAGAACTCTTCAAGTCTGGGGTTGGGTGTGGCTTTTTAAACAATATTCATGCTGTAAAACCCTTTGAGAATCAAGGCACTTTTGTCATACTTGTTCTTACTTGTATCAGCACAGGGAGGGAGGATGATGCAGATGAAATTGGTTGGGTATATTGCATGTCCGTAATCTTAGCTCCAGGACAACTCTGCTATTTTAACTGTCTGCTCTTCCACTTGAGTTCACGCTTTTCAGGCAGAGGATTTTTGGAATTCCTCCAAAATAATTACTTCTCCAAGGGCATCATAGGTTTGCTCTATTTTTAAAGCTGTAATCCATCTCTTGAAATTAGTCTGTTCCATCCTTTCAAACTCAGTATAGGTTTGTCCAGAGATATTACTTAGATTCCTGAAACGTTGTCTATCGGCTTCTGGTGCAAGCTAATACGTACTTTAAAAGGCCTTTTCCAACTTCTCAAACTCGGCAGATGCATCGTCTGATCGCAATGCGAAGACCTCATGAACATCTACATGTATTGTTTGGATGAACAAAGCCCACGTGGTCACTATCCACTGCATTGTTACGCCATTCTGTCAAATAAGTTAACATAGGTCTCGGCATCCTTCCCATCAAATTTACGCAGTGATTGAACATACATCAACAGTTTCCCATCAGATTTTCGGCCACCATGGATTTGCTGAGCCCCACTCTCTTCCTCACTAGAGTTGCCTTCAATCTTCTTCTCAATATTTTGAAGCGCATTTTCCTTTCGAAGCGTCAGTTTTTGAAGTTCAAAGTATCTCTCATTTTCTTTCTCTTCTGTCTAAGCTCTTTGTTGTTTTTTTCTTTCTTTTCTGATTTTAACCTTCACTTAAACGGGTTGTTTTCTGCGGCTGTTTCCTTCTCTCTCGTCTCTAACTCAAACTACTTTATTTGCAGTTGCATTATTGTAATCTCTACATTTTCTGATGGTGTTTGAAGCAAAATTAAACGCTGAGCTACTGCTGAAATCATCTCATCATTCCTCATATTAGGTTTAAAACAGATAACAGTGTATTCACAAAATTACGGAATGAAACATAAAGAACCGTTTAAAGAACAGTTTCTTTCCAAACTCGACTTTATTATGCTGTTCCTGAAATATACAACAGTCCAAAAAACAAACCCCCTTAAACACAAAGTCAACATGAAGCAAAGACTTCTAGTCAAAGTTAGAAAGGGAGAAGGAGACTGCGAGTCTCCCAGCGTGTTTTCACACAGCTCCATTGCTGAACTAACTCAAACAAGACTTCACCTTTTGGACTTACCACTCCCCTTTCATTGTACAGTTCAGTCATAAGGCATGAAAGCTTTTTCCAAATGTTTCATCCGTTCACATATAAACAAAAAGGCAACTCAGTAAACCTTTCCATCTCTGTTTCAAATCAGTTGTTTCGAAGCCCGAAATTTATAAACGACAACAGGAAAAACATCGAGGACACTGTTTCTGTCAGAAAGGGAACAGCTTTTTGAAAAAAAAGGACCAGCTTTGTGACAATGAACCGAAAAGGTTAGAGAAATGGGAGGGAGTGGAGTGTAGGGGCTCGAGGTTTCAGAGAACGGGAGGGGTGTAGAGGTTCGAGGTTACAGAGATAGAGAGGGGGTGCAGGGGCTGAAGGGGGTTTCAGAGATAGAAACATAGAAGAATACAGCGCAGTACAGGCCCTTTGGCCCTCGATGTTGCGCCGATCCAAGCCCACCTAACCTATACTAACCCACTATCCTCCATATACCTATCCAATGCCTGCTTAAATGCCCATAAAGAGGGAGAGTCCACCACTGCTACTGGCAGGGCATTCCATGAACTTACGACTCGCTGAGTGAAGAACCTACCCCTAACATCAGTCCTATATCTACCCCCCCTTAATTTAAAGCTATGCCCCCTCGTAATAGCTGACTCCATACGTGGAAAAAG